>NC_056730.1:553387294-553544794 GCF_019279795.1 Protopterus annectens | reverse complement strand
TTCAGAACCTAGAACTAGTATGCATCCTGGAAATATCTTTCCGCATGTCAAAGGACAACTTCTTAGAGCATCAATAATCTGTACTGAAGAACAAAAATATGAAGATGAAATGGAACATCTAAAGAGAGATCTTATAACACGAGGTTACAAAGATAGAGAAATAGAGGATGGTATTCAGGAGAGTAAGGTTCTGAGATCTACCAGAGGTCAATCATATTTTAGAGATAGACCTAAACAGAATGAACCTGAAAGAATGAATGAGAGCATCAGACACACTAAAGGATTACATTCGGTGGCGGCTGGTGACTTCAAATTAAAGGGGGGCTGCAGGAGACAGCTGAATGGGTGGGGCCAATGGGAAGGGGTGTGACCAACTAGAAAGGGGTGGGGCTATGTTCAAAACAACAACAAACTGGAACTTTAATTAAATACACTGCCCTGGGTGCCAAACCATCATTATGAGAGTCCAATCAAGACAAAATGAAGTGTAGAAGAAAAAAATATTTCAATGCATTGGCTACATGACAACTTACTTAATATCTAGATGGAAACACAAAGGTTGTGAGGCATGAAAAAATAAATTGCTTTTTAAATACATTACTAGAATGCCAGTCAAAATCAAGTATAAAAAAAACAAGCAGCACTCAGCTCAAACCACTTCTCCTTGCACTGCAGTTCTAATTATAATTTATATTCAGCTTTATAAAATTACTAAGTAACATGCTGAAAGTAGCAATCTCTGTGATACCGCCACTTGTAAAAATGTTTCTTTTCCAAAAAAGACATGCTGCCTGATAACAACTATCTGCTTTTTCACGGAGAACACATGATCAAAGTAAAAAAATGAACAGCGAACAAGAAACAAGCTCAAGATAAATTGCTTAAAGGATTACTGCACAAGTTATGGACCACACATGATAGATTGGCATTCTGTTTAGTTTACAGGTAAAGCCTGCAAAGATAACTGCAAGTCACCAACAAATGTAATGAGCTTCTAAAAATACTGTAATCCTGCTTTTTATTACAAATACTGTCATATGCATTTAAATACCTAAGACTTATACATTATATAGTTATGCAAATATTCTCTGCATGGCAACAATAAAAGGGCTTTCATTGTTGGTAATTCTTTAACAGTATGCTTATTAAAGCTTACTTGCATCTTACAATCTCCAACAAGCTTACCTGATGGTCATTAAAGCATTGCTACTTTAATACAGAGCAACAGGGCACTGCAACAGCATGCATTTTCTGAATAATAAGAAGCATAAATCAACAGTATAAAAATATGACAGAAAACCAGAACATTCTGCAAAATCAAGGACAGATGAAAAGCCACGGCCGTACTTGTGGTCTACCTTGGATGGGGGAATACTCTGCACACTTACACTGCATAACTGCTCCTTGCCTTGCTTGGGCACATCCAGAGCCACTACAATGGGGAGTGGAGTGCAACAAGTAGGCCACAATTTGAAATGTCTCTGGCTGGCGGCGAGGGCTCTGACACTCATACCTCTCAACCTCAGAGCAAGAAATCTTGACAAAGCCATACATAGACAATTTTTAAATATTGCTCTTATAAACTTAGAAAGATAATAGAATAGTAGTAGGTCTTGCATTAGTATGAATTTTTGAAGGGTATGAAATCTGAAACTCAAATGTCTGCCATTATTTTCTAACATCAATCTTTAATGATTTGCTCCTGATTTGCCAGAAAACCACAATTTTATGAAAAACAGATCAAATATTTTATGCAAAAATATAAAATTGCCACACAATACAGCTGGGAACCTGTCAAAGAAGGGACACCTTTTTAAAATTAGTACTGTTAACTTGAGCAGCTAACAAAATAAGAGCATCTACATGCATTTCTGAAATAAAAGTAATCTATAACTCTGATCATTACAGTTATTTATAATTGTAAACCCTCCACGTTTTCTTCCAAAATTGCCATTTTGCAGAGGGATTATTAGGGGGAGAGCAACATTTTGAGCCAAAATTGGAGACAGTTGAGAGGTTTGGATATTCTTAATTCTATAAAGCGATTTATTTGCATGTAATTCTCAACGTCTTAATGCAGGAAATCTGGACAAGGCCAAATATATTGGGAGATCATGCAAACAGTACTAAAAATTGCTCTTGTATAAACTTAAGTCAGTTGATAGAATAACAGGTCTTGCTTTAGCATGCATTTTTCTGAAGGTTATGATGTCTGAAACTCAGTGTCTGTCATTATTTACTGACTTCATTCCTAAATGATTTGGCAGAAAACCACAAATTTTATGAGGAAGAAATCAAAAATAAGAAGCAAAAATCTATTCATTTTGCAAAATTCTGGACAGTTGAGAGGTATAGTTCAGCTGGGGCTGTCTGGGTTTGCTGCCCTTCCCCCCCTAACAAAATCATGGTTGAATGGAGCGTCCCCCCTGCAGCCATTCCAATGCCCCATTCCTTGGTTATTTCGCCCCATTTGCCATAAACACTGTAATGTGCATACTGCTTTACTTCTGTGATGATATGGATTTCATTTGAAAGCTTTATTTTATATTTTGCAGCATAAACCCTAATAGATATCTGCCAAACAAAGCAATGCAGTCTCACAATGAAAATAGACTTAGCATTAAAACTTCTCTGCCCTTGAAACTCACATTCATTGAAACAGCATTGAAACCCACATTCAAAGAAAATACATTTTGCCAGTGGCAGTTTTAGATTAATTTTGGGCTGTTTTCAAATCATAGGCCCCTTGAACATGAAACATACACATGCTCTTTGATACACATTCCTGACTGTATTAAATTATATTCCTTGTACAATACAGTACAGTTGTTAGAGGGCATTTTAAATTTATTGTTTTGAACATTTTTCCAGTAAACAATGAAACAAAATGCATGCACCAATAATGACAAAACTGCCCAATTCAGAACATTTCCATCATAAAAGTCTACTCAAACTTCTACAGTCCACCAGTATCAGTAAATTGCACGATCTCTGAAGAAGTAAAAGTCATCTAAATAATTCCACATTAAAGAAATCTGTTAACTAATGAAGAGGTTGCTGCTAGCAAACAACGTTATATGTCATTGTTTCATCTACAAATAAAGTGCCTGGTGCCCTTAAGGAATATATTGCTTATGTTGCATTAAAAAAATTATAATGCTAGTAATGTTGGAATATGGAATGGCTGGCATGCTGATAGCAGGTTCATAGTTACTAGGTATCTTCGGCAAAGAGGACTGCAGCATCCATCCCCTTTACAACAGAGTACAGTATCAGCAATGGATCTTCTTACTGTGGGAGTAGAACCCACAGCTTTCTGCATCAAATGCAAGTACACTACCTGTTGTGCTATTTACAATGCAAGCAGCCTTGGCATAAGCAGCACTAAACTTTTGTTCCCCTGCAGCTCTCAGCTCCTTGTAAAATCTACTTGACACTCAGCTGTATCTCTGAACTTTGCAGCACAAGAAATCTGGACATAGCCAAAAGTTATGGGGGGGGGGGGCAAAAGCCCAAAAACCAGGGACACGTTTTAAACATTGCTTGTATAATGTTGGAAAGTTGCTAGAATAAAATGCTGTGTTACCACCATACATTTTACTGCCAAGTATTGAACCCAGGTCCCTATGCAAAACTGCCAGAGCAACATACCACTATCCCAAATTATCTACGTTTATAAAAGAAAGGAAGACTGAAACTTAAATGGCTACCATTTAGTGAATTCAGTTCTCACCATAGCTGTCAACATCTTAGCACAAAACACCTGAACAAAGCCAATAATGGGGGAATACAGCCCCCAAACATATTCAGTGAGTTCAGTTATCACTATAGCTCTCAACCTTGGCACAAAAATCCTGGACAAAGCCAATAATGGGGGAATGCAGTCAAAAAAATAGGGACAAATATCCACTGAGGACACCAGAGCAAACCCACACAAATGGCACCCCAGCCAAGAATCAAACAAGACAACCCATAGCTGTCAGGTAACACTGCTACCACTGCATCACTGTCTGTTTTAAGTAACAAAAATACAGAAAAAACACAGATTTTATGAGGAACAGAACAAATATGAGGCAAAAATCTGCAAATGTTTTAGAAATGGTGGTGGGTAGGGATATTTCTCTACCCACCACCATGAAGCAACTGGGGCATTTTACACACACACACACACACACACACACACACACACACACACACACACACACACACACACTGCAGTGATCACCACCTACCTGTCTCCAGGACGGCCTGCAACACACTCCTCTGCAGCGATTACCTGTTTCTAGTGGTCTCTGCGATCTTGTGCCCGCCCGATCAGTCCAGAAATGTCCGCGATCCTGTGCCCACCTGATCAGTCCTCCTGTGGTCTCCCATGAGATGTGAGGAGGCTGGAGCCTCCTGCTATTGGTCCAGCCTGTGGGCGATGCAGTCCGGTGACCTTCTGGTTTGTGCGGTCATCACTGCACAGATCTCTGGGTTGGAAGGGTGGAGTTTCCTTCCTTCCCTAGCCGGACTGCCTAACTGAGCAGTCTGGAACTCAGGAATGCCCGAGCATGTGTGCTTGGAGTTCTGGTCTTCTTAACACAGCAGTCAGGAACTAAGCACGCATGTGCGGAGTCCAGGAGCTATTTTTTTATTTTTATATGTTCTATAGTGGGGACCCATTTTACAGGTGAGAGGGCTGCAGTTTTGCAGTCCTATAGCACGAGCCACCCCTGATTACATTATCTGCTTACTTACAGTAATGATGCTAAACAAATCTGTCAGGTTGTATGAGAAAATTGGAAGATTCTTACAGCTGAGAAAGACATCAGATGCATTGTCGGTGAGAAACCTTGGTTTTGTTATAAGAATAGGAAGAACTTGAAATTATGTCAAGATGCATACAGGAACAACATCTTGACTGCCATACGTCATGGTATATATCCCTGTAGAAAATGCAAAGCCTGTGCATATATAGATTCTAGCATTTGTTCCCAACATCCTATCACAGGGAGAAATTACAGATTTACAAAATATGCTGATTGTATCAAAAAAACATTATATATATAGCATGTTGTACATTATGTAATAGTTTTTATGTAGGTAAAACCAACAAATCCTTTAATGGCAGGACCTTTTATCACTTGAGTGATATCAGACTCAACAACAAAATAATGTGCTATATCAGCTTATTTCTGTAAACCCTAATCACAAATTTTGTTTTATGGCATTAGACATGGTAACAGAAAGTCCAAGAGGAGGTGATCTGATTAATAGAACTGAGTCTACTGAAATCAGCTGGATAGCTGATTTGCAAGCCGATAAACCTCCTGGATAAAATGGGATCGTCCCTTTAAAACCACTAATAAAAGGATGGAAGCTGTGGAGATGAACTACTATTATACTGGTTCTTTTAAAATCTGGAACTTTTAAATAAGTGGAAGCTTAGTGCTTAATGAGATCTGAAGAAGGCTCTTTAGCCGAAAGCACTCATCTTTTGCATTACGAGTATTTTATGTTTTTATTCTACTTTATTAAAGTTTTATAAGTTTTCCAACCCTGCCATGTTAGCATTGCCTGGTATTGAAACTACTAACATCCGATTACTATCCATAATATCCAGGGCCCCTGGAAGTTTTCTATCCCTCTTTAGGGAACAGCACCCATGTTGACAACCACTGGTTTAAGCAAAAGTAACTCAAAGGTAAGCCACATTTAAGTTACTAGTTACTAAAAAGTAATATATTACTATTACTTTGTTACTATTTTGAAAAAGTAACTAGTTATATTACTAGTTACTAGAAATTGTAATGTATTACAGTAATATATTACATATCGTAATATATTACTCCCATCACTGGTTGTGATATCCAATTTTTATTCCAAAACAAGGATTTGACTTTAAAACTGCTAAGAGCACATGCTCATTTCTCAGAGGCTGAGAATATGGTGATAGTACAGGCCCTTCATCTCCATGGAGAATGCTGCTTGATATGTACTCCTCAAAGCCCTCCCACAACTGCATCTTGTGGCATGTGGTCAGAGATGTCAATGTTGGTCATTGCCATATATACGCAATGGCCCATCATAGAGCTTGTAACATGATTCACAAGGCCAAGTTCAGAGCAGAGGCCATGGCAAAGGCATGGAGGGCTAAAAGAGGTAGGCCACCTATCAAATCTCCACTTACAGAGATGGATGAGTTCTTGATGTCAATCAGCAACAACCACCTGCACATGGTATGGGTATACTTACATGTATTAGTTATGTTTAGTAGTTACTGAAATTATAGCATTTGCATGTGTGCTTGCGGTATTTGGGCATAAGCATTATGGGTATTTTTATAGTAATTTATTTACTTATTTTTTGGTGTATTCACAGGTGATGCATTGTGTGTCACCAGTTCTATGGATATAGCTTCAATGTATGTTCAGGGATCTGTATGAATAGGTAAAATTTGGACTGTAGGAGGTATTTAAGACATAGGGAGTGTGCCCACCAAATCCCCTCCCTCTCTTATGGACACAGTCAGTATGCCTATGCATACCCATGACAAAGAACCATCTCAGAGTTGACAATGTAGTGGGGACATGATTGTCAGGATACTGTGGTAGCCCCATGTGCAGACATGGCAGAATCTTCTCCTACCCATCATGAGTGGGAGGTACCACAATGGACTGTCAGATGAGGTGCTCAAGAGCCCTCTGCTGATGTTGGTGTCTCAGTAGCTGCCACACAAAGTATGTGTAGAGCCATTATGGAGGCACTGGTAAGCTCCACCAGGGCCTCAGAAGTGGTTATCAGACTACTGCATGTTATGAATGTTGATGTATGGGAATACATGAACCGTTTGTGTGACTCATTGGGCAGGATAAATGACACACTAGACTATGCAGTGTCTGTTCAGGATCCATGTATGGGGTAGAGGCAACATCCACGAGGACAATCCGCTAGTACATCATCAGTTGTCAGCTGACATGGCTCTGGATTTGTTCGATCCTGCTCCTCCAGTGGTAGAACTTCCAATGCTACATCGGTAGGGGATGTGTCTATACCCCGGTGAGCTTGTCCCTGTGGTTGCTACTTAGCTCATTGAACCGACTGTAATACGCTGATTTCTTGCTAAGGTTATGGAACTAGCAACTCCTGGCAGAGGCAGTTCTTGTAGGTGGGGGTGTTCACAACATGTCTAGTATGCTACAGCATAGTACTGGCATATATGCTATGACTGTGTCCTTTCAGATACACACATAGCACCCTTTGCTGTCTATGGCACCTTACACATACATACTTCACCATGGACTTTGTCACAGTGAACACACACATGCCATATTTGACCATACTGGCCTATGCATAGCATATCTGCTATTAACTTAGCTCTTACAATCCCACACTTCCCCACTGAAATCCATGCCCAATTGTACCCTCCGAACTGTGTAAATGATGATACCTATCCTCTGCTCTTTACAATTTGTGACAGGGTTGTCTATGTCTTATGCACAGAGTGGTCAGTCAGTGCATGGGTAGTCAAAGTCTGGTTTTCCTGTACATACTTAATAATTTTTATTGTGTCTTACTATGCTTAAGCTCTGTAGTCATACTTGTGTAGGATAGCTTGCTCAGCCACTTGTGAATATGATGCTCAGAGTGTCCTGCCATCTGGAAGGGTACCTGAGCTACTTATGTCTTATGCTCAGAGTGGCCAGACAATGCATGGGTGGGCCAAGTCTGTTTTGTTTGAATGCATTGTTGGTGTCTGTATTTGTTTGGTGTGTCAGCTTAGGTTGTGTTATATTCCTGTATATGCATCATTTTTTTCTGTCTGCTTACTCTGTTTGGTATTGTAGTATTTTTTCAAGAAAGCTTGATCACACACCTGTGTTACTGCTGTTGTGAGTGGCCTATCATTGGGCTGCCTATGTCCAATCCTTACAGTAGACAGCCAATACATGGGTAAACACACACTGTCTTGTTTGTATGCATGTATGTTACTGTCTGTAACTGCTGAGTTCTTATGCAATGTTCTTGTGCAATTTTCTGCCTCTTAGCCAGTGCCATAGTATATTGTGCCCATCTCCATCTAGCATGTTCATACCCTGCTGCTGGTTCCTGCTTGGATTACTTATCTCTGCCAGCTGACCTTACCTGTAGTGCTGGAAACTGTTGTTGCTGTACTCCACCCCACTGTAGCAGTTTTCTGATCATAATATTATGTAAGATGGCACAAACAGTCAGTTTTTTGGCACATATGGTTGGGTAATATTGCACGTCACTTCCAGATGTATCCAGACAGTAGAAATTTGACTTGAGCAGCTCAAGCACATGCTTTATGATATTTCTTGTTTCTTTGTGGAGGTGGTTCTAAACTTGTTCAGTGAGATTGTGTGAATTTCTCATCAGAGTCACGAGCCAATGTTCTATGGCACATCCAGTATCCCCCCACTATATGCTCCTGTGGGAAGTTACCCCCTGAAAACCTTTGGTAGAGATCTCAGGTGTGCCATATGTGGGAGTCATGGAAATCATATGGGTGGCCTGCACACTCATTGTAGATAATAATTTGTGCATTGCAGGCCACTTGGCAATTGATAGAGATAATATGAGGTTTATGTACTTCCTTCCCACTTTACCAGGTGAGGCCTTTATTTCATTGTGGGTATGTGACTCCCAGAACCTCAGGAAAATGAGCTATCTCTTCATCTTGGGTACATGGAAACCACAAATGTTTCCCCATGTATTTCAGCACTGCAGTGAGGAATTAGTGGAGTATTCTTCAGGCAGAAGCAGGTGAAACCCTCACTGTGTCCTATGTAGGTCACTGAAAGGCCCCTGTAGCTAAAATATGTAAAGCTGCACTTTCCTCAGTATCATATCTCTCAACCATTTACAGCAAGAAACCATAAATAAATGTGGGACAAAGGCCCAAAAATAGGGGAACTTTTTAAATATTGCTCTTGCAGATTTAGAAAGTTGATAGAATAACAGGTTGTGCATTAGCATGAATTTTCTGGAGTATGAATTCTGAAACTCAAATGTCTGTCATTATTTTCTAACTTCAGTCTTTAATAATTTGCCACTAATTTGCCAGAAAACCACAATTTTATGAAAAATGGACCAAAAATATGAGGCAACAATCTGGACATTTCTGTGAAAATCTGTACAGTTAGGAGGTATGCTCAGTATCTACTCTGATGGGTCCTCCATGATTCCCAAGGGGCTGCAGACAGAGGTGACACATGTCCACTATTTGTTGTATGGTGTCCATGTTCAACTTGTAGCAGTCTATTATTTCTATTTCATGGAGCCCATAGTAGACTATACATGGAATAAAAAGCCTTTAGGAGTTTCTTCTAGCAACATCAGCAGCAGTGATATTTATCAGAGCCACATGAGCTTGGAGTAAATAAAGTAAAAACAATGTTAAAATTATTGTTTGATGATACACACACACACACACACACACACACACACACACACACACACACACACACACACACACACACACACACACACACACACACACACTAATATCCACTTAAATATTTTCTTGGTAAAAACAAATCAGTGAAAATATAAATAAATGAATGAATATAAATTTGGAGTTGCAATTCATCTGGTCTTATTTATTTTTATTTTATTTTACAGTTCGTTTACTGGGATAGTCAATTGGGCCAAGAAGAGCTTATTTTCAACAGAGTCCCAGCATCTATCATATTTTTGTTTTATTAGAAAATTAATCAGGGGATGTGTATGATGCTAGGGTATTTTCCCAGCCACTTTTCAAGTATAAGGGCACGGCCACATGCAAGCACAGCTTATTTGCTACATTTTGCCTTGTACAGTTTTCTTTAAGGAAACAATGGTTTATGAGAAAATATCTGGCATTAAATACATTCTTTTGAGCCATAGCCCATAAATTTTTCATCTTATTATTTTACCTCCCTATTTAACTTTTCTAGTCCCAGTCTGCCTCTTCTTTTATCTCTCTGCCTCTCTTTCTGTCTCACACATTTTCTTTCTCTGTCAACCACTCTGTGTCTCTTCACCTCAGAAATTCTTCTAAGTTCTACTCTTCGACCTGACAAATCCCATATACACACTTTTATACCTGGCTACAGCTCACCCCCACACTTCAAGAAATAGTACATGTGACAATCTCTTTTACAAGGTCTCTCATTTCTACACAAACTGCAAAAACTTTGATCAGCAGTAAAGTGAAATGAAATAAATGAAAATTTCAGTGTCCACGGACACTGAAATAAACACGGCATCAGGAAAGCAATATGGGGGGGGGGGGGGTGACAGATTCTGTGACACACCTCCTGCATTGTAAAAGTGCTGTACGACACCTGTGCAACCTGCTAAAGCAGGAAATGTGTCCAAATGCACAAATAATGGGGGATAAATCCCTGAAAAAGGACACATCATAATTATTGCCCTCACAAACTTAGAAAATTGATAGAAAACAGGTCATGCATTAGCATGAATTATCAAAGGATAGAGGTCTGAAAGCAAATGTATGCCAATATTCCCTAACAGCAGTCCATGTGGACAAAGGCACAAATAATGGGGGAAAAGCAATAAAAATACAGACAACTCTGAAAAATTGCCCTCACACACTTAGAAAGTTAATACAAAACAGGATATGTATTAGCAGGAATCTCTGAAGGATAGAACCTGAAAGCCAAATGTTCATAGGTTCATAGGTTCATAGGTTGGTACTAGGCTATCAGCCCTAGGGCCTATACAAGCCTAGCCATAACAATTCCCTGGCTATTTCTTCCCACATTATTTACTTTCCTGGACCCCTGTCTAGCAGGGCGACTGATGTGATCCCTGGGGTGAATTTCCTTTCTCCCATCCAATCGTCAAGGTTCCTCTTGAAGAGGTCCAAAGAGGCACTCTGCTTGACATGTATGGGCAATCTATTCCAGAGTCTGGGGAGTCTCTGGGTCAGGAACCTATCCCTCCAACATGTTTTGTTTATTGTGATGACAAGGTTTAGATCCCTGGAGCATGTAGCTCTGAGGGATTGGGATTTCTTTAAGTGTAGCATGTCCAACAGCTCTGGGTTTGACATGGCCTTGTATGTTAAGCAGAGATCGCCTCTGAGTAGACGATATGCGACAGAGTATAGCTGGAGTTTTTTAAGGCGGTCAGCGTAGGGCATCTGCTTTAGGCCTGTGATTCTTTTAGTGAGGTATTTCTGAGGCCTTTCCAGTTGTTGCAGATGTCTTGAGAGGTACATACCAAATGGGGCGTTGTATTCTATAATGGGTCTAATGAGGGATGAGTACAGTGGGACAATGACCTCCTTTTTTCTGGATGAAAAGCCCTTCGTGGTGAGGTGTGCCACATAGAAGGATTTCCTGACTGTTGTGGCGATGTGGTTATCGAAGGTGAGACCACTGTCCACCTGTGTCCCTAAGTCTCTTATCACACTTTCTGTGTTTAGTGTACTGCCACCTATATGGTAATTCATGGATACATGTTTTTCCCAAAGGAGATAACAATACATTTCTTGGCATTGAGCTTGAGCCCATGGCTCTGGCACCAAGCATCTGTTTCTGTAAGGCCCTTTTGTAGAGTATCCACATCATTTGGGATTCAATAATGGCTCCCAGTTTGCAGTCATCTGCAAACTTTGTTAGCCAGAGTCCCTTAGTGTTGACCTGTACTTCAGAGAAGTAGATGCCAAACAAGAGCGGCCCCAGGACTGAACCCTGAGGTACTCCACTTGTCACTTGTCTGGAGCTGGATTTGGAGTCGGCTACTTTTACAGTGTGGGTTCTATCAGTAAGCCATTTAGCAACCCATTGGGTGACATAGGGATTTATGCCCAACTTAGTAAGTTTATCTATGATTCCAGAGTGGGGGATGGTGTCAAAGGCCTTGGCAAGGTCTAGATAGGCTGTGTGGACCACCTTACCCTTGTCCATGGCTCTGGAGACTGATTCAAAGAAGTCAATCAGGTTCAGGAGACAAGATCGGCCCTTCACAAACCCAAACTGGGTAGGGTCCAGTGTTTGAAGGTTGCCAATGTCTTTGTTTATAAGTTCCATGATAATACACTCCATGACCTTGCAGATAAGGCTTGTCAGACTGATGGGACGGTAGTTTCCGGGATCCAAGGTGGATCCCCCCTTGTGGATTGGGATAACTGTAGCTCTGCGCCACTCAGTGGGCATGAAACCTGAGGTGAGGCTATGATTAAACATGACACTTAGGTGAGGTGCCAGTTCATATTGTAGTTCATGTAGTACACAGCCCGGGATGTCATCTGGTCCCATGGATGCTGTATTCTTGGCTTTAGAGAGTGCGTTTTGTACCTGTGTGGCCGTTATTACTGGAATTTGGTAATCTTCCGGTATTGAGATGGGCCATTTAGGTGGTGAGAGTGGGGTGAAGTTGGCACTGAATCGATCTGCCAGGATATTGGCAATATCCTTCGGATCAGTATATTTAATGCCATTCTGTTTTAGCTCAGAGCAGATCTGAGCATTGCCATTTAGATTCTTGACATAATTATAGAATGCTTTGTGGTTGTCTTTGGAATCTTTGGCAATTTTATTTTCGTAACTAGCTTTGGAGGATTTTATGAGGCATCTCAGTTTCTTACTGAGGCTAGTAAGGGAGTTTTGCATCCTGGGATTTTCCTCTTTTCTGCAAAAGTTTCTTCCTTTTGTTGTAAAGTTTGTTTATGGCAGGGGACCACCAGATTGGCTTCCTTTTTTGGATGAGAGCATTTTGGTTCTATTTGGGATGGCACGATTCATGCATGAGTGGATGTGCTCGTACAGTGCCATAGTGTAGGATTCAGCAGTTGAACTTTCAGTTCCCGTCTGCATGGGTGTCATGAAGTTTGTCACTTCTGACTTGAGTAGCATGAAGTTGGCTTTGGAGAAGTTGTTTAGGGTGGTTTCTTTACTGGGGGTGGGGTGGGATGTGGATGTTAAGGGTGATTAGCTTATGGTCAGACCTGACTAACGAGGGGGTGACCATAGGTATGGAGCATTGATTTCCCATGTTGGTAATGACCAGGTCTAGGATATTGGAGCCCCTGCTGGGACTATGGATTAGTTGATCCAGGGCGTTGGAATTTATGAATTCCAAGAACCGTTGCGCAAAGGTGTTGGGACATGAGTAGTTTTCCCAGTTAATGGCAGGGTAGTTAAAATCACCGAGTATTAGGGTGTTTGGTTCTATCTTAATATTTTCCAGTATGTTTAGAAAGGTGTAGTGAGAATCTTGGGTTATGGTGGGGGATCTGTAGCAAGCTACAATTTGGATTGCAGTCTTACCTAGTGTTAGTTGCACTTGGAGAATTTCAGACACATTGTGTTGGCCAACTAGCCTGGTGGTGTGAATATCCTTGGTGAATATTGACACTCCTCCACCTTTAGTGTTTCGGTCCTGGTTTGGTGGCCGAAAAGTGTGGTAAGAGTTGTAGCCTAGTATTGCAGGGGTGGTCTCTGGAGCCTTGAACCAGGTCTCAGTTACTGCACAGATATCGATGTTCTCCATTTTTAGGAGTGCCTCGAGAGAGTGCATTTTGAGGTTTAGACTTCTAGCATTGAGTAGCATTACCTTCAGATTTTGCATGCTTGTACCTGTTATGGTGGTGGTTTTGCCCTTTGAAGTTTGCCTAAAAAAGCCACTATAGGGGTGGCAAGCGCCTTAGCCAGTAACCTGAATCCCAGGGGCGACAGGTGCAGACCATCTCTGGCAAAGCATCGTGGTCTGTCAATCATGTCATCCCAGGCAGACAGATACTGGATCCCCTTTGAATGACACCATAAGCTTAGCCAATTGTTGAAGTCAATCATTTTATCCTTATATTGTGGTATCATTCTGGGCAAAGGCAGGATGCTACTCAGGGCTAGTGTCATACCTGCCTGGGCCACATGATCCGAGAGCTCTTCCATGTCTCTTTTCATGTAGTCTAGGGAGGTACGTCTCAAGTCATTCACTCCAACATGGACAATGACAGAGTCATATTTGTACTTGTTGTGGAGTGACTTGAGTGCATGCGTTAAGTGGCGGATCCTGGCACCCGACAGGCAGCTGACTGTAATTTTCTCCTTATTCAACCTGGTGAGAGGGACATCAGTGTACCGGACTATAGAGTCACCTATGACTAAAGTGTTAGGTACATTGTCTTGCCTTAGGGGCTGTTGCTGGGTGGCACACTGGTGTTGTGAACTATGTGACACATTGGTTGTGATTGGTGTTTGTTTGCATTTCAGCTTCAGAGGTCTTTGTTGCTTGGGCAGGTTACAGTTAAGGGCCTCTGCATATGTGGATTTAGTGTTGCTATATGTGGGTGTTGGTGGTGCGGGTTTAGAAGGGCTATGTGTTGCTTGAGGTGTAGTGTGGGTGTTAACCTTCTCCTCTTGACTGTTTAGCACAATCTTGGGTGGAGAGAGCTTTGCTTCCATTTTGGCTATGTAAGTGCATCTCTCACAAGTTGTAGTGTTGGGTGGTAGGAGGAGAGGGTTGTCTGTGTACATGAGGCAATTGCTGCATTGCCCCAGTATGCCCAGATTCACCAGGTGGACAGGAGAAATCACCGGAAGCTGACCCTTGGACATGCCTGGTTTGGGGCTTTTTTCTTTGTAAAGTATAGGAGCTGTTTCCTTAGCAAGGTACTTTGCAATTATAGGCTGTTTAGTGCCTACTATTAATTTCTCCTTGTTAACAAGGAGAGTTCAGTGTTTGTATGAGTTTAAGGCTTCCTATTGCTTTCCAGCAGGTATTAGAGAAAGTGCTAGTTACAGGGATCCTTAAAGGTAAGATTGAAAAGAATGCACTCTGCAGTGTGCACTAGAGAAGTTAGATGTGAAAGTAGGTAATTTGAGTTTTACCTGTTTAAAAAGTTAAGGTTTAGTGGAGAGTTACTATTTTTAAAACAGCAAGATGGACTGAAAGGGGTGGTCACTTTTGTATTTTGGTACTATGAAATACTGTAGGATGGCCAATAAATTTAAATAATTGAAGGGGTGGGATTTCAAAAGTGATGATTTTGTGATTACTCACATAAGCCAGTGAAAGTAGAGAGAAATGAGATATATGGTCAGATTAACATAAGAGGTGGGCAACTAGAAAGACAGTGGTATTTGTATGCCATTATTTCCCGATTGCAGTCCTCAATGACTTGTCAGAACACCACAATATGTACTTAAATAACATAATAATATTATACTTTTTTTTTTCTAGGCTAAGGAATGTTTAAGCCTAGCTAAGCGGGTGTGTGCGTTATGGCCCTCCGCTTACTTTAGCTTAAACATCCCATAGGAGATAAATACAAATATACAGAATACATTTCTAAGCTGATATAGTGTAGTGGTTAGAGTCCTGGTTTTACATGCAGGTCTTTATGGATCGAGTACCAACACAAGCAACTTATTTTTATATGGGAAAGTAGTGTTAAAATTATTTGTTTAAACTTAAATTATGTAGCAACTGTTTTTTGTCAACCAGGGTAGTGTAGCTGGTGTACAATGTAAGTGTGAGTGCATATAACATGTGAAACCACCCATGTACACATAAGTGCCCCATACAGTATAGTCACACCGCTTGCCAATGTAAGGAAGCACATAGAGGGATGTAACGTGAAAGCCCATGGTGACAAACTGCTGAGGCTGCACTGACAAGCTAGTGAGTACAAATCTATTTTGCAGTATTTTGTAAAAATAGCTAAGAAGGAATACATTGCTTACTGCTAAGTAGGTATACTGTTACTGTGTGAACTGAATAAATAAAAATGTATGACTGACGAATACTGAAGTACAATAAAGACCTTTAAAAAAACTGTTGTGTTTATTCTGGTATGTTGTTGTAGACATATATAGAATATATACAGGTTCTTCACAGCAAATATGGCTGTGACACCATACATTAACTGAGGTGCATCTGTGAACAAGCTGTTAGGAGTAACTGTAGATGGTGTAGCTGTAAAATGAGATATAAATGAAATGTGAAACATATTCTGCACTAAGCTCTGAACCCTGAATAGTAATATGTCAAGTATCAATGTGTGTACCATGCAGCATTGCCTTGTGTTAACCTTTGCTTTCCAGGTTGTAGTAATCCAAACAAGTAACGCACAGTATAATAACTATCTGCCATGCATGCATCACAGAATTACAAGCTCAGACTGCTTAACCAAGAGACAATTAGGAAGAAGCCATTGAAACAAGAAACAGCAGTTCACCAGTAGCTCAGTGTGATGAAATAGCTTAGTTGTTACTTCTGCACACCCAGACACGGTACAAATCCAGGGAGTGGTACTAAGATGTGTGCATATCTACAAACAAGGTATCAGGAATAAATGTAAAAACAGTTAGGTAGTGTTAACAGATATTTTCCCCACAGGTTTTACAGGTAAGTAAATGTTGGCAGTAGCTGTATGAAGGGTATACTAATAAAGTTTATACTACTATTCAATTGTCCCACCACATGCCTGCAAATGACAGTAGGGTAGGTAAAGACAATATGCACTCTTCCCGAATCATACCTCTCAGTTGTACAGATATTCACTGAATGTCCAGATATTTGTCTCAAATTTGTGGTCCATTTTACATAAAGTAGTGGTGTCATGACAAATCAGTGGCAAACCATTATAGATTGAAGTTAGAAAATAATGATAGACATACAAGTGTCAGATGACAAATCCATCAGAAAAGCCATGCAAATGCAAAACCTGTTATTTTATCAACTTTCTAAGTTTGTAAGAGCAATATCTAAAAATTGTGCATATTTAGGGGCATTTGTCCCACTTTTATGTATGGCTTTGTCCAGATCTCATGCTCTAAGAGGTATGTTTCTGATGCATGCCTCTCAAGTATCACGCTGTCATAGGTTCATAGGTTCATAGGTAGGTACTAGGCTATTGCCCCTAGGGCCTATAAAAGCCTAGCCAAATGGTACCCTGGATTTTGCCACCCAAGAAAATTATTTTCCTGTGCCCCTGTCAGGCAGAGCCACAGAAGTGATCCCCAGGGTGACTTTCCTATCTCCCATCCAATCATCAATATTTTTCTTGAAGAGTGCTAATGAGGAGCTTTGTTTCATATAGATAGGTAGTTTGTTTCAGAGTATGGAAAGTCTCTGGGACAGGAATCTATCCCTCCAGCATGTTCTGTTTATTGCGGTGACAAGGTTTTGGTCCCTAGAGCATGTAGCTTGGAGGGATTGAGATTTCTTTAAATGGAGCATGCCTAACAGCTCTGGGTCTGACATAGCTTTTTATGTTAGGCAGAGATTGCCTCTGAGTAGGCAATATGTGACAGAGTAAAGCTGGAGTTTTTTGAGATGGTCTGTGTAGGGCATCTGTTTGAGGCCAGTAATCCTCTTTGTGAGGTATTTCTGTGGATTTTACAGTTGTTGTAGATGTCTTGTGAGGTACATACCAAAAGGGGCATGGTACTCTATAATGGGTCTAATGAGTGATGAGTAGAGGGGAATAATGACCTCTTTTTTCCTGGATGAGAAACCTTTTGTGATGAGGTGTGCACGTAGAAGGATTTCCTGACTACTGTGGCAATGGGATTATCAAAGTAGAGACTACTGTCCACCTGTGTCCCAAGGTCTCTTATCACATTTTCGGTGTTAAGTAGACTACTGCCTATGTGGTAGTTCATGGGTACAGAGTTTTTACCAAAAGGGATGACAATGCACTTTTTGGCATTGAGCTTGAGGCCATGGCTTTGACACCAGGCAACTGTCTCAGTGAGGCCCTTTTGTAAGATGTCCACATCGTTAGGAGTTTTGATTATGGCTTCTAGTTTGCAGTCATCTGCAAACTTTGTTAGCCAAAGACCTTCTGTGTTAGCCTGTACTTCAGAGAAGTAGATACCAAACAGGAGAGGACCCAGGACTGAACCCTGTGGTACTCCACTTGTCACTGGTCTGAAGTTGGATTTAGAGTCTGCAACTTTAACAGTGTGGGTTCTGTCAGTGACCCAGTTGGCAACCCATCTTGTGACATAGGGATTTATACCTAGTTTAGTGAGTTTATCTATAATTCCAGAGTGGGGGATGGTGTCAAAAGCCTTGGCGAGATCTAGATAGGCTGTGTGAACCACCTTACCCTCATCTACGGCTTTGGTGATCACTTCAAAGACGTCTGTCAGGTTTAGGAGACATGATCTGCCTTTTACAAACCTGAACTGGGTAGGGTCCAGAGTTTGGAGATTACCAATGTCATTGTTTCTAAGTTCCATGATGATATGTTCCATAGCCTTGCAGACCAGGCTGATCAGGCTAATGGGGTGGTAGTTCCCGGGGACTGTGGTGGTCTTAACCATTGCTGTGCACCATTCAGTGGGCACAAAGCCTGAAGTGAGGCTATGATTGAACATGGTACTTAGGTGGGGTGCCAGTTCATTCTGTAGTTCATGTAGAATGCAGTCTGGGATGTTGTCAGGTCCCATTGATGCTGTGTTCTTGGCTTTGGAGAGTGTGTTTTTTACCTGTGCAGCCATGATTACAGGAATGTCACATTCTTCTGGTATAGAGATGAGCCCTTTAGGGGATGAGAGATGTTGGCAATAACAGTTGGTTCTGTATATTTCGTGCCATTGTGCTGTAACTCAGAGCAGATCTGAGTGTTGCTATTGAGATTCTAGACATAGCTATAGAATGCTTTGTGGTTGTCTTTAGAATCAGTGGTGATTTTGTTTTCGTAGCTAGCTTTGGAGGATTTTATGAGGGATCTCGGCTTCTTACTGAGGCTGACAATGGAGTTCTTCCAATCATGGGATTTTACTCTTTTTTGCAACAGTTTCTTTCTTCTGTTGTATAATTTGTTTATGGCAGGGGACCACCAGATTGGCTTCCTTTTTTTGGTGTCTAGCAACTTGTTTCTGTTAGGGATTGCATGATCCACGCACTTGTGTAAGTGCTTATAAAGTGCAATTGTATAGGATTCAGCAGTCGTACCTCTACTGTCCATCAGCATGGGTGTTGTGAAGTTTGTCACTCGTGTCTTAAGAAGTGTGAAGTTGGCTTCAGAGAAATTTTTTTACGGTGGTTTCCCTAATGGGGGTGGGGGAGGGGTGGGATGTGGATGTCTAGGGTGATTTTCTTGTGGTCAGATCTGACCAACGAGGAACTGATCTCTGGTATGGAACACCAATTGCACATGTTGGTAATGACCAGGTCTAGGTGTTGCTGCCCCTGGTGGGGGTGTGGATAAGTTGATCCAAGGCATTAGAATTTATGAATTCCAGAAAACGTTGAGTACAAGAGTTGGTACATGAGTAGTTTTCCCAGTTAATGGTGGGGTAGGTGAAATCGCCCATTATTAGGGTGTTAGGTTGTACTCTAATATTTTCCAGTGTATCAAGAAATGAGGAGTGGGAATCCGGGGGCATGGTGTAGGATCTGTAGCAAGCTACAATTTGGATTGAGGTCTTGCCCATAGTTAGTTGCACTTGGATAATCTCGGATGCACTATGCTGAGCAACTAGCCTGGAGGTGTGGATATACTTAATGAATATGGACATGCCTCCACCTTTAGTTCTTCGGTCCAGGTTAGGTGGCCGAAAGGTGTGGTATGAATTATAGCCTAGTAATGCAGGGGTGCTCTCTGGAGCCTTGAACCAGGTCTCTGTCACTGCACAGATGTCAATGTTCTCCATTTTAAGGAGTGCCTAGAGTGAGTGCATTTTGAGGTTTAGACTTCTAGCATTAGGTAGTATTACCATAAGATTTTGCTTGCTTGTACCTGTTACGGTGGTGAATTTGTCATTTGAATCTTGCCAAAAAAGGTACTATAGGGGTGGCAAGAGCCTTAGCCAGTATCCAGAATCCCAAGGGTGACAGGTGCAGGCCATCTCTGGTAAAGCTTCGTGGCTTGTTGATCATGTCATCCCAGTCAGACAGATACTGGATCCCCTTAGAATGACACCAGAAGATTAGCCAATTGTTGAAGTCAATCATTTTGTCCTTGTACTGTGGTATCATTTTGGGTGATGGCAGGATGCTACTCAGGGCTAGGATTATACCTGCCTGGGCTACAAGATTGGACAGCTCCTCCATGTCTCTTTTCATGTAGTCCAGGGAGGTACATCTCAGGTCATTCACATCAACATGGACAATGACAGAGTCATATTTGTATTTGTTGTGGAGTGACCTGAGTGCTTGCGTTATGTGGTGGATCCTGGCACCTGACTGGCAGCTGACAGTAACTTTCTCCTTGTTTAGTCTGGTGAGTGAAACATCAGTGTGCCTGATTATAGAGTCACCTATGACTAGAGTGTTGGGTATGTTCTTATGCCTTATGGGCTGTGGTTGAGTGGCACACTGAGTTTGTGGGCTATATGTCATTTGGGTTGTGTTGGGAGTGGAGGTTGCTTGCATTTCTGCTTTGGAGGTTCCTGTTGCTTGGGTAGATTTTTTTGAGTACCTCCATGAATGTAGGTGTGTGTTTTGTGTTTCTATGTGTGTGTGTTTTGATGGTGTAGGTTTTGAGGGACTATGTGATGAGTGTGGTGTGGTGCAAGTGTTTACCTTCTCCTCTTGACTGTCTAGTCCAGTCTTGAGTGAAGAGAGCTTTGCTTCCAGTTTGGCTTTATAAGTGCATCTCTCACAGGTTGTAGTGTTGGGTGGTAGGAGGAGAGGGTTGTCTGTGTACATGAGGTAATTGCTGTATTGCCCCAAGATGCCCAGATTCATCAGATAGACAGGAGAAAACACCAGGAGCTGACCCTTAGACATGCCTGGATAGGTGCTTATTTATTAAGTACTAAAATCTGTTTTCCTCGCGGCTTGTGGTCACTGCTGCAAATAATCCTGGACACAGATAGGAAACCAGTTGACGTATGCCTGTAGTATACTCACATAACAGCAGTTCAGGGTACCCCTCCTGTGCCAGATATGTAACACTGACATGTACGAGTCCCCTCTAGTCATGCACCCAGAGTTATCACTGTTTGCCTCATACCATTCCAAGCTGACAGTTTAATAAGTATGTTTGTACTACAGAAGCTATGGCCATAGGTAGATGTAAAGTGAGGGCAGACCCATAGAGTATTGAGCAGTGCTGTTGTGGAAAATAGAACCATAAACAGTTGTTAATAGATTTTCTGTCCCCCCTATCAATAATTATTACTCATATACTACGGGTATGTTGTGCAATGTTACTGGCATACTGTTATGATGCATGCTGCTGTTCCATTTATGCGTGTGTTCTGTTTGGTATGCAACTGTTTCAAATCTGTTTTATGGGGTTAATTGGAACACTCATGCATGCTGTTATAACTATTCTTGAAATGTGCTGTTCATGACTAACCAACATATTTTGTAAAACCTCAACACCATAGCACATTGGGAAGGCAGATCCTAGCAGATCCACCTGTACCACCTCATCTGGCCATGGGACTGGGTCCTGTCATGTCTGGGATCCAACCTGTATCTCCCTCATCTGCTGGTCTTGCACCACCTTTGGGTAAAACCGCTGCAGAGGATGGGGCCCAACCCCCCCCCCAGAAGCGGGAGCAGAAAGGAGGCCATCACCCCCAGCCAGGTCCGGTGTTTGGTGCGCAACACCCTTTGATGAGAGTTTGGAGAGCTGCTGCACCAGATTGAAAGCTGCCTGGCATACCTCGAGCGGCAGGCTGCCCCTCCTGTCCAACCCCCAGCACAGCCACCTTTGGGGCCTTGAAGGTGTAGTGGTGAATGCCCATGGGTGAGGATCTCAGTCCCACTCTAACCATATGGGAGCCCATGGGCTTTGGATTCCCAACTGCCCTCCCAGCAAATGTATTTACCCCCACATGTGTCATATACTGCCCGTGTCTGCTGTCTTGTCTGTCTTATCTGTCTCCCTACCCAACCTACCTTCCCAGACCTACAATCCTTCCCCAACATCCCACTCTCACCTTAAAAAAAAGAAAAGGGCATCTGTACCAAAAAATACCTCCCCATACATAGTTGTCCATTTCGCACACATGTCCATTGGACACATGGAATCCAGTCCAATTTGCTTGACAACACATTTCTGTTGTCCTCACCCATCTCTCTGAGGTTTGAGTGTTCAAATTCAACTCCACATTCTATACAAATGCACAGCTGTTGCTGTATAAGAAATGGGCAACTATGCACCTTCCCTACACCCGTCCTGCACATCCCTAGCTATCTTTCATATTGTTTTTACCTCTGAGTGCCCCTTTTTCACCACTTTCCTTTCACACCTTTTTCTTTTCTTATAAAGAAATTAGTGCGGGTGTAAGTGAGTTTGCACAACACTAAGTGAAGCCAACACAGATTAAGCATCTGTACATTTAATCATGTGTTGGCATTGCTGAGAAGTGCACAAACCCATGCAAACCCACTTACAACTGCTTTAATCACTCTGTTTCTATCAGCCACTGTTCTGCTAGCAACAAAGCAATCAGCCCTACCAAGTCCCGAACCCAGGGGTCTGTACACCATAGTCAGAGCAATATACCACTATAGCATTTGAGTCATACGAATTGCTGATGCTTTTTCAAACATATCATGCAGTAGAGTCATTCAACAGTAGAGAAAAGATTCTGTAGAATCAGTCAGGTTTTGTATATATGCATATACAGATTTATATATGTATGGAGATGCATATATATGGAAAAATATATACATAATATAAATATATATATATATATATATATATATATATATATTTATTTTTATATATATATATATATATATATATATATATATATATATATAAAAGATATGTGCATATATATATATAGATATATATATATATATATATAAAATATATATATATATATATATATATATATATATATATATATATATATATATATATATATATTTATACACACACACACACACACACACACACACACACACACACACACACACACACGCACATATATATATATATATATATATATATATATATATATATATATATATATATATATAAATATATATATGGCTTCACTTCAGAATCTTGAACTACTGAAATATCGAACTTCAGTAGCTCGAGACCAAAGTGTCGGAACTGCACTTGCACGAATGTGCAGAGTGCCGAATGAGGAAATGCCGAATACGGAAATGTTGAATCCGCAGTTGTGGAGGCGTGTACATGACGTGGGATTCCCTGTGTTTATGATTTGTCGTCTGGTATGTGGATGTAGCTTTAAATTCAAGGTAAGTGATGCTTTACTAGGCATTTTGGGCAGGGATTTTAGTGTGTGTGAGTGTGTTTGGAGTTTTGAGGTGTGGGTTAGTGTAGGTAGGTAAGATTTGAGTGTTTAAGTGTTGACAGTGGTTATATTTGTTCGTATGTGATGTGTTTGTGCAAGTGGAATGTAGAATGTGTAGTGGTGATTTTTGTGTGTTTATGATTTTAGTGCAACTTCGGAGTTAGTATATTTAAGTAGCGGAGGTGTGGGAGGCACGGCCTCTCACATGGGGGGGTACGGGGGGGGGCTTGCCCCCATGCTTATATGTAGGGTCCACGCATGTATTTTGTTGTGTTTTTGTGTGTTGTGTTGGTTGTAGCATAGGTAGGAAGGTCTATGTGTGCTTGTTTGTGCGTGGAGTGTATATGTGGGCAGTCGCAGTTTTGAATTTCTCTCTTTTGGGGTTTCGGGTTTTTAAGTTTTCGGCTTTACAGTCTCAAGATACTGAGTTTTGATATTTCAGTATTGCAGGGTTATAATGTGAAACTATATATATATATATATATATATATATATATATATATATATATATATATATATATATGCTCATAACATGTAGTGGAGTCATACCTCAGAACCATACCTCTCAACCTTTTAGTGCAAGAAATCTGGCAAAAAGGCTGTCCAAATGGAGGGACAATGTGCAAAACTAGGGACATATTTTAAATATTAGTCTTATAAACGTAGAATGTTGCCAGACTGACAAGTTTGTTTGAGCATACATGTTCTAAAGGATGTGAGTTCTGAAACTGAAATGTCATCATTTACTGACAGAAATCCCCAAATCATCAAAGTGATTTACAAGGGAAATATAAATAATGAATCTGTGGAACAGACCAGAAATATGAGCAATAAAATGGACATTCTGAAACAATCCAACCAGTCGAGAGGTTGGCTCAGAACCCCTTACTGCAATGAATATGAACCAAGCCTGAAAAAGTGGGGGCAGAAAGCCATGAAAATAGGGACATATTTGAAATACTGTTGTAGATAAGCTGACACAGTTGCTTCAGTAATACCTCCTGTCTGTCCTAACATATATTGATTAAAATAGCACAAGTCCAACTCTCAATTATTTCTCACAAGTTAGTGATTAAATCCTCACATCATCCCACTGATGTGTCAGAAATATACATGTATGGGGGCCAGGCAACAGTGCATCCTACAAATATCTGGACATAACATCACATTAGGAAAACTACACTCAGCTGCTAAGTATGTCACCAAACACTGTCCAAACTACAGTCAGACAGACACAACACTAACCCAAATCTGCTACTGGGAATTACACATGTATTTGCAAATATATCAGGCACTACAGGGATGTAACAGCACTGAGAAACAGACACCAGTGTGAAAGTGCATACCCACAACCAATTCCACCACAGTCACAGTGACATACCAGTAAGCCAAATGAACAGTGCAGTATAAGGATTGTGTGAACAAATATATCTCAACATGTTTGCCACTCACACCCTATCCCTACATATACCGTCCCAATTCACAGTGTAGTATGACGCCTGATCATGGTATGGGACATGTCTCACTCTACCCCTACAAACATATACAGCTGATGGACCACCAGAAACTGGAGCACCATGCACAGCCAGATAGAAAAGGACCCATAACACATACATCTACCCCCCTTCATACGCAGGCCACATAACATTGACACACTACACTGCTACATAATCCTGAGAGTCTGTCAGCAATTGCCAGAAATACGCAGACCTCTCAACTGTTCAGAGTCCCACAGAATGTCCAGGCATAGTCCTCATATATAAGGCCTCTTACACATAACATGTCTGGCATTCTGATACTTCACTGGGATGGTATCAGGAATTAAGGCACTAAATAATGATATACCCTACCTATCAACCTCTTACTGCATGACATCTGGACAAAGCCTGAAATACTTGGGGACCAGAGGCCCAAAAAGAGGGGCATATGTGAAATATTGCTGTTATAAACTGAGACAGTTGCTGGTGTAACAGGGTTTGTTGTAACATATCTTTTCTGAGGGATATGAAGTCAGAAACACAAATGGATGGCACCATTTAGTGACTGCAATCTCCAGAGTATGCTATGGATTTTCCAAAGACAAAAAAATGTCTGAGGAACACAACAAACATGAAAGTCCAAAATCTGGCCGTTCTGCGGATAGCCCTACAGTTGAGAGTTATGTCAACCACATCACACTGTCAGACTTAAAATCATGGAGAAAATTCATGTCCACACAAACCCTGTTAAACTAGCATTACTTCAACTGTATAACAGCGATACTTACATTCTGTCCCTATGTCTGGAACATTCTCCTTCAGTTTGTTGGGCTGCCGCCACTGTTTTCATTGTAAGAGGTATTTCCAACTACCCTCTGTGATGCTATTGTTCACACACCTCTATGAAGTCCTCCTCACAGGCAAGGAAAAGGAGCAACACCTACATGAAGTACTCAATTATAGGAGTGTGTTGCCATGCCATTGGCTATAAGAATAGCACCACAGCTGTTGTGCATGCAATTAGCAAGTGGGGGACACCAATTGGTGCACAGGTGATCAGCTACTCATGAGTATCACCTACATAAGGCAAGCTGCTGCCTATGCAAAACAGATACAGAAACAAACCCTAAATCTGATAGAGAGAGACAGAGAGACAGACAGACAAAGACACCAAACAACACATATTGGAATCAACCAATCATACTTGGAGAAAAAAAAAAGGTATGTCAAACAAGTAAGCATGTAATGGAATGCAGTAGAGGGTATGTAATAATGAGAAATAGGAAGGTCAACAAATATGTCTTAACAAGACTTGCTGTACTGATATATTGCTGATCAGAACCTATGGCCATAGCTTCTGGGTCTGTCTGCAGTGACAACGATCACAGCTCAGGCTCCTGAGTCACACCAGGAAAGCATGGCTCACATATGACTACTACTGGAGTGTGTGTTGAACAATACTGACTGTGACACAGCTAGGCCAGCTACTGGGATGTCGTAGATATCCATGTTAATTGTGAATACAACTATGATATACATGTTTGTCTCAGAAATATGAGAGACCTATACAGGGTATTTGCATAGTGAAATACTGTTGCAGATGTGTGTGTTAAACTGCATGTGATATAGAGAGCTCATACCATTCAACTGTCTAGTGTTATGCACACTAACCATACGTGTGCCTCATATTTCTAATCATTTACTCATAGATTTGTGTTATGTCTGGCAAATGATTTGCAACCTGTCAAGACTGACATTACAACATCTCCTGCTCATTTATTTGGCTGTTCCCATTAGAGGTCTCCACAGCGGATCATCTGTCTCCATTTCTTCCTGTCCTCTGCATCTTGCTCTGTCACACCAACCACCTGCATGTCCTCTATCACCACATCCATACACCTTTTATCTTAGGCATTCCTCTTTTCCACTTACCTGGCAGCTTCATCCTTACCATCATTTTCCCAATATACTCAGCATCCCTCCTCAGCACATGTCCAAAACAAAATAATCTCACTACTCTCTGGCTTTGTCTCCAAACCATCCAACCTGGGCTGACACTCTAACATACACATTCCTAATTCTGTCCACTCTCATCACACCCAGTGCAAATCTTAACATCTTTAACTTTGCCATGTCCAGCTCTGACTCCTGCCTTTTTGTCAATGCCACTGTCTCCAACCCATATAACATAGCTGGTCTCACAAACCATTTTGTAGACCTTCCCTCTCACTCTTAATGGTACATCTGTCACAAATCACACCTGACACACTTCTCCACCCTCCCCATCCTGCCTGTACTCTTTTCTTCACCTCCTCCCCACACTCATCATTACTCTGAACTGTTGATCCCAAGTATTTAAAATCATCCACCTTTGCAAACTCTACTCCTTGCATCCTCACCATTCCTCTATCCTCCCTCCCATGCACACACATATATTCTGTTTTAGTCCTACCGACCATCATTCCTCCACTCTCAAGAGCATATCTCCACCTCTCCAGGGTCTCCTCAACCTGTTCCCTACTCTCACTACAGATCACAATGTCATCTGCAAACATCACAGTCAACTGGGAATCCTGTCTGATCATGTCTGTCAACCTGTCCATCACCACTGCAAATAAAAAAGGGCTCAGAGCTGATCCCTGATGTAATCCAACCACCACCTTAAATGCATCTGCCACTCCCACTCCAGAACTCAGAGCTGTCACACTACCCTTGTACATATCCTGTAGTACTCTTTCAGATTCTTCCACCACTCCTGACTTCCTCATACAATACAACTCCTCTCTAGGCACCCTGTCATATGCTTTCTCTAAGTCCACAAAGACACAACGCATCTCCTTCTGACCTTCTCCATACTTCTTCATCAACACTCTCAGAGCAAACATCACATCTGTACTGCTCTTTTCTGGCATGAAACCATACTGCTGATAACTAATCCTCACCTCCCTTCTTAATATAGCTTCCAATACTCTTTCCCATAACATCATGCTGTGACTGATAAATGTTATCCTTCTGTAGTTACTACAGCTCTGCACATCACCCTTATTCTTATAATTGGTACCCAAACACTTTTTCTCCACTCCTCACGCATCCTCTCACTTTCCAAGATTACATTAAACAATTTGGTTAAAAAGACCACTGCCATTTCTCCTAAATACCTCCAGGGGTATGTCATCTGGACCAACAGCCTTTCCGTTCTTCATCCTCTTCATAGCTATCCTTACTTCCATCTTGCTAATTTGTTGCACTTCCAGATTTACCATACCCACATTATCCAACCTTCACTCTCTCTCATTCTCTTCATTCAACAGCCCCTCAAAGTACTATTTCCATCTACTCAATATACTCTCCTCAACTGTGAGTAAGTTTCCCACATTATCCTTTATCACCCTTATCTGCTGCACATCCTTCCTAGCTTGGTCCCTCTGTCTAGCCAATTGGTACAGGTCCTATTCTCCATCCTTAGTGTCCAACCTTTCTTACAACCCTTCAAACATCTCATCCTTAGCCTTTTCCACCTCCCTCTTTGTCATGCACCTAATCTCCTTATACTCCTTTTTACTTTCTTCATCTCTCTGACAATCCCACTTCTTCTTCTCCAACATCTTTCTCTGTATACTCCCCTGTACTTCCTGATTCCATCACCAGGTCTCCTTGTCCTCCTTCCTCTGTCCAGATGTCACACCAAGCACCTTTCTAGTCATCTCTCTAACTAGCTCTGCTGTAGTTACCCAGATATTTGGTAACTCTGCACTGTCACCCACTGCCTGTCTTAACTCTTCCCTGAACTCAACATCACAATCACCCTTTTTCAATTTCCACCATTTGATCCTGGGTGCTGCCCTCACACTCCTCCTCCTCTTTTTGATCATCAACGTCATCCCACAGACCAACATTCCATGCTGCCTAACTACACTTTCCCCTGTCATCACTTTACAGTCTCCAATCTCCTTCAAACAGGTCCTCCTGCACAGGAGATAATCCAGTTGTGTGCATCTTCCTCCACTATGCTCCTCTGTCTTGCTAAAATATGTATTCACTACAGCCATGGCCATCCTTTTTGCAAACTCCACCACCCTCTCACCTTTTGCATTCCTTTGCTTAACACCATACCTACCCATCAATTCTGCATCCCCTCTGTTCCCTTCACCAACATGACCATTGAAATTTACTCCAATCACCACTCTCTCACCCTTGGGTACAGTCATCACCACTTCATCCAACTCACTCCAAAATTTTTCTGTCTCATCCATTGCAAACACAATTAGTGGAGTTGCACTAACAATAGTCATCATTACACCATCAATTTCCAACTTCATTAACATCACTCTATCTGACACTCTTTTTGCCTCCAAAAACACTCTTGGCATACTGTTCCTTCAGGATAACCCCTACACCATTTCTCCTCCCATCCATACCATGATAGAACTATTTGGACCCAACTCCAATACACCTACCCTTACATCCCTTTCATCTGGTCTCTTGTGCACACAATATATCAACCTTCCTTCTGTCCATCATATAAGCTAGCTCTGTCCCCATACCAGTCATACAGCCAACATTAAAGATTCCTACCCGCACTACCACACTCCTAGCTTTTCTCTTCTCTTCCTGCCATATTAGTGTCAGGCATCCTCCAGGATATGTCTGTGAATACAAAGGCTATTGTGCTATGAAATGACTTAAGTGTGTTACAACAATATTAAGAAAGTGTCACTAATTTTGGCCCATCGCCCCCATGTATGTGTGGCATCCTCCAGATGTCCTGCTCTAACAGGTTGACAGGAATGACTGAGCAGCAAGAGTGTAAATACAGTGTGCCATACTGACATACAATATAAATGTATATCAGGTATTACCTGTGCACATGTATGTATGAGTAGGTGTCCCTGGCTGCCTCATAACAACAGACATAGGATGTAAAATGTCAGATAAATAAGCTGTACATGTTGTACACTTGTGTAATCTCTGTTTTTGTGCATCCAACAGAGTTAGATTTCTACAGCTACTGGTTGTTGCATTGCCCTGACACAGACATGGGTACTAGAATAAGCATGATTATCAGGTTGAAATTGGAGAGGTGTCCAACTGTGTTATGACCTTGTGTCTATGCCTACTACAAACAGCTATATGACCACCAACAGCTGTATGGACTCAATAATATCTTACCTGTAAAACCTGTTTCCACCAAAGTAGAGCAATCCCATTTGCTGGACAGCAGCAATACACAAACCACATAATTGCTTGCTATATTGGCTGTACAGGGCAAAGTAGGAGCAGGCACCAACTTAGCAGCGAGTCAACCTTTGTCTGAATGAGCATATAATGTCACAGATGGAGTACTGTAAGACTAACTATGAGTACAAATTGGACACATCCACCAAGGGCAATCACAAGGTCATCTTCACATATGTCTGCAATCTCAGAGGCAACAACCCAACCCAACCCACCCTGTAATGGTGGTCAATCACACCACATGCACACACACCATAACTATAGAAAACCTGCTGCAGGCAGGTTTAGGGCAAACAACACCCCCCCCCGGCTCACCATCAGTGTAGGTGACATGCACAGCACCCACACCATTCCCCTCATCATCAGGGAGCAGATGCATACTGCTTAATCAACGTCAACAAAAGAAATGAAATTCTCCATGGTACCTGATAATATTGCTGTCTGCATCCTACATGAAATCAGGCATATGTTTCCAGCTCCATTACACACTGTATGCAAGCAAAACCTGAGCGCCACTGACATCCCATCTGTAAGAAAGACGGCCACTGTCATCCCTCTACACAAACGTGAATGATGAATGGTGGTTTACTCAATGTACTGGCACTCATTGGGGGGAACATGACACATCAGGATCAGGAGTGCAATGCAGGTTCATACCGTGCTGAGAGATGACAGGGGTATGATGTGGTTGTAATTGGTGGCTAATGATAGGCAATATTGATGTGCTGGCTTTGTAAATAACTGTGGGCAATGTCTGAGGTCCTGTGATGTATTTCCCTATTTATGTCTTCCATGTGGCATGCAGCATCAGCTGGCATACAATGCAGAGGAGAATGCAACTATTACTGATGCAATAATACAGCACCATGTGGTGCTGTTCGTCCAGATCTGACAAAATGTGCAGGACCGGACTGCCCTGTGGGATGACCTTATCCACAGAGTGAACTACTTGGGCCACCATGGCCACACATACGATCAGGTCAGGGATCGGGCAACTGACTTGATACATCATGCTCAGCAAAGGGCTGCTGCCATGGCCAGGGACCGTACTGCTACTGGTGGGAGTCAAGCCACACAGGCCCCACTTATGGCAACAGAGGAGCTCCTTGCCAACCTTGGGGCAGCCCCCACACAACAGCCAACACATGAAGCACCAGTCGTGAAGGTGGGTGGCACCCAGGCAACAGGTGAGGCACATCCAGGTAAGGCCACAGTGCACATCAATTTAATCATGTAGCAGTCATACTGTCTTCAACAGAGTATCTAGAGGCATATGCCAGTTCAAACTGCATTTGCAGGTGAGGTTTAGTAATGCACACAAGTGCACATCTATCATGAGAGACAGCAAATTGTGCACTATCATAGCGTATTCTGTACCTGTGCAGAAACATAACATTCATCTTGTACCAATGCCAAATGTGAGTCTGCTGACAATACCTCTCCCCAACAACTACATAGGGTCTGCATGTGGGACAGCAGCCTAAAGCCGGTGAGTATGGAATTTTTCTGTTGTGGCTTCCCAGTACCCCAGGCATGTTAAGGTCATGCATGTGACCATGCACATAACTGTTACTCTCAGCTATTTTGCAATATCTGCATGTTCACTTGTGGTGGGGTTAACTGCATTGCATCACAGTGGTCATCACAGGGGCCTATTTACAGGAGATGTCACATATCTGTAGCATACCTCACAACTTGTTATTGCAAGAAATCAGGACAAAGACTGACAAAATGGGGGGGGGGCAAAGGCCCACAACTAGGGACATATTTTATAAATTAGTGTTATACAGTGCATATAAATGGTGTACACACACCCGTTAGGATGCTAGGTATTTGTGAAATACAAAAATGACATTTCCAAACCCTTCCAAATTTCCATGTGCCCTATAACTTGTACAATTCAATTGTAAAACAAACAACTCTGTTAGGGGAACAGTTGTGACACATAAAGAACTTACAAGACGCTAGATGCATATGTGTGCACAGGCTGAAGCTAATACTGTGTTGAAGCAGCTTTCGATATTATTGCAGCATTACGTCTTCTTGGGTACACACCTGCCAACAATTACAGAGACTCTTTGATTAACAGCAAATAACGGTCAGCTGTCCTACCAGGATTATCCTAAATTTACTCAGTTGCCTGCTACAACAACAGCCATAGTTCATATACATCTTATGAAGCAGCAAAGGGATCTCATTTGTGAAAGGCATCAGGCCAGACAAGGGTATATGCACATTTCCACAGCACTGCATATACCATGGAACACAGTGAAGACAGTCATCAAATGGTGATGGAAATATGGGGCAGCAGTGACATTGCAAAGAACTAGGCATCCATCCAAATATGTGGAAAAGACAAGATCCAAACTGGTCAGGGAGGCTGCCAGGAGACCTACAGCAGCACTACAGGAGTTGCAGGAATCACTGGCAAATACCAGTTGTGTACTACACGTGACAACAATCTCCCAGATTCTCCATATGTCTGGCCTATGGGGTAGGTTTGGAAGATGGAAACCTTCTCACACACAGAACAACATCCAGGTCTGGCGAATTTCTCAAGAAAAATACATCAGACCCCCTAATAGCATGTGGGGAAATGTGTTATGGTGTAATGAGACCAAGGCTGCACTTTTTGGCCACAATACCAAAAGGTTTGTTTGGCACAAGAACAACACTGTGCATCACCAAAAGGACACCATCCCCATGGTGAAGCATGGTGATGGCAGTGTCATGCTTTGGGATTGCTGTTCATAAGCTGGAAGTAGGCCTTTAGCCAATGTGGAGGGGATTAAGAATGGTTCAAAATACCAGTCCCTTTCGGCCCAAAATCTTCATGTGTCTGCTAGAAAGCTGTGGATGGAGAGGACTTACACCTTTCCACACAACAATGACCCATACCATACATCAAAATCCATAAAAGAATGTCTTCACCAGAAGACAATCAACATTTTGGAATGGCCCAGCGACAGTCCACACATACATCCAATAGAGAATCTGTGGGGTGCCCTGAAGAGGCATGTGCAGAAGTGATGCCCTCGCAATCTGACAGAGTTGGAGGGCTTCTGCAAGGGAGAGTGTACACATATTGTTAAGTCAAGATGTGCCATGCTGATGCACACCTTCCCAAGACGACTGACTGCTGTTATGAAATCAAAAGGTGCTTTAACAAAGTATTACTTTAAGGATGTGCACAGTCATGCAACCAGCCTATTGTATGTATTTCAACTTCTACATTACCCGTAACCGATGTGTTTGTTCTTCAACTGGATTGCACAGGTTATAGGTCACATTAAAGGTGGGAAATGTTATCACATGATTTCTGTGGTCTCATGTTATATATCAGACAAACCTGGCATGTTAACAGGGGTGTCTACACTTATAATATCCACTGTAAGCTTAGAAGGCTGTTAGTGTAACCAATTCTGTTGTAACATACATACAGTGAAGGTTTTGAAGTGTGACCCTCAAAATATGTCATTAAATAGTGACACCAGTCCTCATATAATCCCAGTAATGTGTCAGACAAATACAGGATTTATGATGAACAGACCAGAAATATGAGCCTCACGTGTAGACATTCAGCAACACTCTGCACAGTATGTTCTGCAGGAGTTGCCACTGTGCTATACAGGTGAACAGCAATTGTGTGCACATGGGTGCAGTGTGTGCTACTTGAAGGCCCATCACCTACTAACACTACTCACATATCACAGAGGTGTATATAAGTAGTAACATTAAGTGGAAAGGGCTGCATTGCATGATGTTGAGGGCCTGTCTAGGGTGTATATGTAGCGGTTTTACTATGTTGTCAACGTCACCAGTTGGCTATTGTGAGGTCTGTGTAATGCCTGTCTGCCACCTCACCTGTATACCTGTATGTGTGGTGTGTGTGTGTGTGTGTGTGTGTGTGTGTGTGTGTGTGTGTGTGTGTGTGTGTGTGCATGTGTAGCAGCAAACGGTATAGTGCAAGTGTTAATTTACATATGTCGTCTTTCCCCCACAAGTGGTCATGGTGGTCGTGGTCCCTCCTGCTCAATATCTGATGTCAGTATCTCTGCACTCTGGCAATGATGATGGTCATATTCAGGCACAGGTGGTTTTGTCAGGGGCTGAATCTGTGCCATCGGTTGGCATCCCACAGTCATCCACAATGTTCCCGCACACAGTCACAATGCCCATACATGCCCTGTCCCCAGCAGCCACAGATGATGGACAGTTGGCAGGTGGTGGCATGGAACAGGCTAGTGTAGTGACTATGGCAGATGTGCGGGTAGACACTGGCCATAGCCAGAGTGCAGGCAAAGTTCCACACAAGTGGATGGACAGGGGTGCTCGCAGGAGGACTGCTGCTCATCAAGCTGCTGTCACAACTGCCACAGCAGGTGTCACCAGATGCATGTTTCAGGCTGTCTTGGATGCACAGGCACATAGTGAATGCAACAACAAACAAATACTCAGGGTAGTGGATGCAACTCTTCCTAATTTACGTGGTGATATATGTAATCTTGTTGAGGCCACACGCCAAAATACTGAGGTCATGAATAGATGGTGGGATGAAACCTTGGCAATCCTCAACCATGGCGTGTCTGTGCTAGAGCGTGTGGTGGGAGATGGGCGTCAGCCATGTGGACATAGGTCAGCACCAACATCAGCTGAGAGTCTATGGGGCCATGCACCTTCATACTCCTGTAGTGGCAGTGTCACCAGCACTACCAAAGCGGGGTTGCTCTCCACATCACAATGGAGCAGGCCATGGGCACATGGTCCTTGCTAGTCCCATCAGGGACACAGATACAGCAGACAGCAGTCACCATCAGGAAGCAGTACTACATCTGGCCTTGGGCCTGCTGGTGCCAGTGAGACCCCTGGCAGGACCAGTTCATGTGTCTGTGGCTGGAGATGATGAACTGGACACCCTGCCATGTACAGTCCACAGCTGTCCAATATACCCCTTTGTAGGGCAGCCAGATGGTGTGACTGTGTGTATACATACACACACACATCTGTTTCACAGGCAGGTCACTTTCAGACACACACAGCACCTCTGCACAGCCCATCTATAGGATACCCCTCCAAACACACACACATGGATGCCAACCATATGGCCTAGCCTAGGCCTCTGGCAAACCCACACCACACCCTGTGCATATGATAATACCTGTGCCACATCACTGTCATCCATACCATTGATGCAGGGGCAGGCTAATGTGGGTCTGATGCACAGGGTGAATATAGTACAGTGTAGCTATGTAAAACTGTGTATGGTGCTGTCTGCTTGCATTTGTTATGGGTACACATAAAGGTCTATGTACCTTATTAGCCATGATGCATTATTACTGTTAGTACCACCAACTGAATGTAGTCTGACATGCTGTATTCTGTTTGTGCTCTAGGTGTCTGTGTGTCTGCAGGCTGTGGCCCTGCAGACATTATCAACCTGGAGTATAGCAGATTGGAAATACACTGACCATTTCATAGCCAAGGTACAGCTTTATATGTATGTTTACCAGGTGTGTATGCATGCAACAGTGTGTAATGGACACTGTTGTCAGACAGTATGACCTGGCGTACATACCCCTTGTCACAGACAGGTAGCATTCAGACATGTCACCTCAGTGTTATGTAGTACCACAGGCTCATACATATGGAACAGGTTACTGGATTACTGTCAGTAGGTCCCTCACAAGCTTAGCCATTAGATTGGCCACAACAGAGCCACGTGTCAGCACCTGTTGCCTCTACTATTTCTTTCCCATACACTCAACCCTGATGCAGTTGGTGAGGGCATGCAGGGTACTGTGTATGACAGGTTTGTGGTCTGTATCCCTTAGTTCACAGGGTGGAACAGGGAGACAAAATGGTATATCCTTTGTATACACAAAGTAAAGACTGACACAGGGGGTGTGCATACAGTAACACAAACACAGTTGGCAATGGACAGATTTGTAAACCTACATATCCACTTTAATGTACTATAGTGTTACATGCATATGACATGCCCCACATAGATTATATGCATGGGACATAACCCACTACCTCTTACAACACATAATGTTGTGAATGCCTTCATGGATGGTGAGATAACCCACCAGAAATAGTAACTGGAGTCATCTATTGCTCCTTCAAGCCTGGACAAGTGATAGGGTAACAGACATTGTATCAACATGATGTTTCAGTCAGGTATGATATCTGATGCTGGCATGTGTGTCAGTACACTAACTGTGACCTATTTGTCAACAATATCACATGCGTGGCCATTTTTAGGGGACCCAGACCACATATGGTTTGCAAACATGCAGATATTCAATAGACATCTGTACAGATAATTGGAATGGCCTGTACAATGGTATAACATGCTGCATGTGAGGCAGATGCCATTAACACACTATATAAAGTAATGCCGTCAGGAGGTGGTAAACAGTTGTAGATGGTATACACATCAAAATGGTATAACCCACACCGGATATGATTCTCACCTAAACACACAAACACAAACTTGCCAGCATTGAGATTAGAACCCCTACCTATCTAGTTATTTCTACTATAGTATTAGGCAGTTATCAGATGTACCATGGAGCTTATATGAATTCACTTTGTCCCAAGGTACTTCTAAGATGAATGACATCAGCAGGCCTTGTAAAGTAGGGTGATGGGAAGTGTACAGGGTGGTACACAACTCAAAATGGTGTAACCCACACACAATTTGATTCTCAGCCCAGACACACACACACACACACACACACACACACACACACACACACACACACACACACACACACGCACGCAATTGCCAGTATGAGATTAGAACCCCTACATATCTAGTTATTTCTACTATGGTGTTATGCAGTTATCAGACACACCACAGAGCTTATATGAATTCACTTTATGATTCTCAACCCAAACACACACTCACACAGTTGCCAGTATTGAGATTAGAACCCATACTTATCTAGTTATTTCTACTACAATCTTACACAGTTATCAGATGCACCATGGAGCTTATGTGAGTTCACCTTGTCCCAAGGTACTTCTAAGGTGAATGACATCAGCAGGCCTTGTAAAGTAGGGTGATGGGAAGTGTACAGGGTGGTACACATTTTAAAATAATATAACCCACACACAACATGATTTGCACACACACACACACACACACACACACACACACACACACACACACACACACACACACACACACACACACTCACTTGCCAGTATTGCGACTAAAACACCTGACTATCTAATGATTTGTACTATAGTTTTAGCAGTCATTGCATGCACTACAGAGTTTATTGGGCTGACAACTGGCCAAAGCTGCTGATAAGAAGAATGACATCAGCAGGACTGATAAAATCAGGTACTGGGTGGGAAACTTATCAAAGTGCTTTTTCTTACAAACATACACACTTACACACACACATTTGCTGGATCTGAGAGTAGAACCTCTGCTTTTTGAGTGACTTGTACTATAGTGTTACACAGTTATCACACTTGCTATGCAGCTTACTGGGCTAACAACTGGCGAAAAAGTGCTGATAAGGGGAATAACATCAGCAGGACTGATAAAGTGGGGTACTGGGAAGTGTTGTGGGTGGGAACGTCATAAAACTGTTTCACCTAAAAACACACACTCCCTCACTCACCTGTCATACACACACAGTTGCCAGTATTAAGATTTTTAACCCCTATCTATCTAGTTATTTGTACTTTAGTGTTACGCAGTTATCGCATGCATCACAGAGCTTATAGGAGTGATAGGTGTCCAATGGTATTTCTAAGGTGAATGACAGCAGCAGATCTTGTGAAGAGGGCAATGTGAAGTGTAGTGAGTGGGAACAATCTCCTAATAATTAAACCTATGTACACACACACACACACACACACACACACACACACACACACACACACACACACACACACACACGCAGGTGATGTGATATTATGAACCCAACCTCAGTACTATTACACAATGGGGCTCACCTTTTATGCTGGCACGTGCAACTGTTTACAACTGGTATGCCACTGTCCACAGCAGGACATCACTGTATGCAATTCAGAGTATCCATGTGTGTGACTCGTCTCACTCTGCATCCCCCTGTGTTTCTCTCTCTATCACGCCATATGGTCGACACTCACAATATCGACAGTGCCAGTACTTCACAAAAAAGGAAAATAAAATTTCCTTTTTTTTTTTGCTAGCAGGGGGGCTATGCCCACCTGCACCCCCCATGGAGGTCTCCGCTCCCACCCCCCTGTACCTTTAATATACCAACTCCGAGATCACACTACAATGCAAGAATGGAAATTTTTCCATTCCGCACTATTGGGAGATAGTGTTTCCCCATTGTCAATATTCTGAATGTCGGCCATATGGGTGTCGGTGTTGGGAGCTGTGGGCATTCTGTATGGGACCCATGGACCTATATATATATATATATATATATATATATATATATATATATATATATATTTGTGTGTGTGGAAACACAACTCATCTCTTCTCAAGTTACCCTGCTTTTTTTATTTTTTATATGTTCAACTGGCTTGAGGGCCACCATCTCTAGTTAAGTGAGTTGGTCAGTGTCTTGTATTTGACAACTGGAAACTGAGAGAATCGTGACAGATGGAGTTTACTAGCAGCACATAACATTCAGTACCTATGCTAATCTGCCTTTATCAAAATTTCTTCAAATGATGGTGTAGCAGGACCATGTATCTCCAGTAACATTTTTTTAACTATTTGACTTTAAAGGTCTTCAGTAGGGTATATTGTTTTACTTTTTTAGTTGATTTTGCAACCCAAACCTTTGACTGATAGTCTACAGACTTGTCTGTCTGGGTACAAAATAAATCTCATATATAAGGCTCTGTGATTTCTTATGCAATATATTTCCTCATTGCACCACGTATTTGTCATTGCATATATCTGCAGACACTCCTCTGATAAACACATTTTTCATCATAACTTTAACCTCAGGCTAGAAAAGTTCATGTACCAAATTTATTTGTTAATCAAGTAAATAACACCAAAAGCACTGACGTGCAGATTTTTCATATGACACAGTTAGTGGCAATCATAAATGATATACAGTAATACAGGTACTGGCTAAATTTGACTATCAAAGCAGACATATTTGGATTTTGTTAATTGCTAAAAGGATGGGCACATATTTCCAAGCTACAGAGTGTTTTTTTTAAACATGCCAAATTTAGCTTTGAATATTTAACTGGAAGGCTATTTATAGTTTCAAATATTTTATAGATGTAAAGGGAAGATATCAAGTTAAGATTCTGATGCAAAATAAAATGAGGAAGGAAGTGAAGAAAAGGAGGAAAAGGGTAAAAGAGAATGATAGTTTAACTCAGGCTTCCTGACTTGGTATAGGGTGTGTAAATCATTATGGCAACTCAACTTATCTAAAGCAGGCTGCAAAATGAAAACAGATTATTTGAGTATTCTATTGCATATGATAAAACTGTAAATATTTTTGACACAACTGTTTCATAAGACTGACAAGAATTAGTAGAGATGTTCATTGTATGACTTGGTAAGCTAAATTGCTTGGTTTTTTTTCACTTGTTTCTTGTGTGGTGTAAATAAAGAATTGTTTGACCATCTCCACAAAAGTACTTCGTACATGTAGGGTACAAAATGTGAAAATTATTTGTAAGACATGCAAAGCCTTTAAAATAATGAATGCAAAGGGAAGCTATATTTTCATTTAAGTATATTTACACAGAGGAAAGAAAAATTAAGATGAGCAAGGAAACTCGTAAACGGAAACCATAATATTTCCATCGTGATAAATGTACCTGGGGATACAATAAACTCCATGTAAATTTAGCGCAAGGCCTAGATGGAGTTTATGAGTTTGAACGATAAGCAGCAGTGCTAATTGCACATGCATGCTGTGCATTCTGCATAAATGTAAACAAGTATGGTTTCGTTGTCAACAACAGTGTTGCCAGCCAGGACACCATTTAAAGCAACATAAACACCTGTAGATATGTACACCTGTTTATCTGCAGGCAAACTAGTTCTGCAGGAATACATGGACTACCAGGGTTTTTAATAAAGCTCTATACAGTTCCAACACACTAAATGACAGTTTATACAGTGCAGAGTTGTGTGCAAACCAGTTTCTGGCATACTGAACATAATTTTTGCAAGTGATCAGCAAGGATACATACACTGCATTAGGAATAATTATTCAGGGGAAGGGTGTGTATTGAAAAGAGACACACAGATGAATTCTAGGAATAAACACAGGAGAAGAAGACAGGTGAAACATGGTAATGTGCAGCAGATGATGGCATGGCAATGTACATTTGCCACAAAGAAAAGACAGTTGTAGCATGAGCAGAAGTCACATATATACATAATACAGTATATACTGCTGTGTACACCTCATGTGTGGGTATAGTCATATGATCACACAGTGATTGCATATTATGTGACTATCACAGTTACAGGTTACCTGTGCCCATTAGAGACATAGGTGTCAAGCGAGGGATGAATTTCCTGTTCCCCATCCAATTGTTCAAGTTACACTTGAATTGGGTTAGGGAGGAGCTCTGCTTCACATGGATGGGGAGCCTGTTCCATAGATGTGGTAGTCTCTGGGATACATACCTGTCTCTCCAGAAGGTCCTATATATATCGCAGGCAAGATTTATGTCTTTAGAATGGTTAATTCTGGTGCTGTTTGTTATGTGGATATGCAAGAGGTCCATCAGAGTGTGGTCTTACAATGCCCTGTTTGCCAGGCATAGATCTCCCCTCAAAAGCCTGTAGGAGACGTAATGCAGGGATAGGGCCTTGAGGCAGTCTGCTTAGGACATTTTACTTATGCACTATATTCTTTTATTGAGGAACCTCTGTGGATGTTCCAGTTGTTGGATATGCCTGATTAGGTACATACCAAAGGGGGCATTTTACTCAATGAGAGGTGAGATGATGCCAGTATCAGAATAATACCACCATTAATTCCATGTCTTTGACATAGCATATGTGATTGGGAATGATTATAGATGGTTTTGCAAGAACACACTTGTTCAACTGTCATGATTTGTCAACAACCTATGAGGGAATCAAGCACGCCTTCCTCAAAATTTAATATCTGCTGGAGGTGTTATGGGAGACACTGTTACATCTTTGTTTAAAATGACGAGCAGCTCTGGCTAGTTGATTGGTGTATATACATGTATATCATATATATGGCACAATCCACATTGCCATGAATGTAACCCATGCCATCAATGTTGTCAATTAGCTATGTATTTACTGTGCGCATCACAGGAACATGTATCACACATGAATCTTGTTTAACACCTTGATGCAGGTTTTGCACCATCAACCACTGTTGTTTATGCAACAAAAAGAATACTTCAGTATGGCTGATAAGATGTGTGGGAGCTCACTGTGGCAAATGTGGTACATATGAGTAACTCATCCCTGGAAGATATGTTGGGAGGTACATGAAAAAGGGTGCATTGTTCTCAGTTATTGGTGTGAGTGCTGACAATTATGGAACTATAATGCCCTTTCATGTGGATGTCCCACACATACTCAAGAGTTGTGTTACATACAAAGGAATAGTCACCACTGTGGGCACATGCTGGTGAACGTTCCTCATACCATCTACCTGAGTACACAGGTCACATACCACTTTGTCTGCTGTGGTGTGCTGTCTATATTAGCTTGTGCATTTACTTTTATAATGTAACTAATCCCGCAAGATTTTTATTCATCTACTGTGTCACGACTGTGGTAGCAATCCTTTGTGTGTGTGTGTGTGTGTGTGTGTGTGTGTGTGTGTGTGTGTGTGTGTGTGTGTGTGTGTGTGTGTGTGTGTTGATACTGTCTGCATTATGCCAATATCACACTTGGATTCAATGTTTGTCCACAATCTGCAGTCCCCCACAAAGCTGTTTGGACAAAGGATGTGTAATTTATTCCTGACATCTGAGACTTCAGTAATGAACAGGAAAGGGTCTAGCACAGATTCCAGAGGTACAGGTCTGATCACTGGACTCTAGATACAGGTCACTTAGCACACTTAAACATATTTATCTGCCACATATATGATCCAATGGTCTACCCATTTGGTGATGTAGGTGTTTATGGCCACTTATGAAAGTTTCTCAGTAATACCTCAGTGTGGATTTGTGTCATATTCCTTGGCCAGAACAAATTATGCAGGATGATAGTGTTGTCATCATGCATGCCCTTGTTGACCTTCTTGAGGACAATGAACAGATGTAAAAGACATGATGTAGCCTGAACAAATCACATCTGTGTTTGGTACACAGCTGGGATATTACCTATGTCCTTTTAGAGAAGGTATGTGGTGATTTGATGGTCTTATTAATACATGAAGAGAGTCAGGATCTATACATGCATGCATCAGGTGATGTTCCCCCAAATAAGAAGGATGCATTTTGATGTACACCCTTCTGTGGAAACATAGACTGTTTGGAGGCTTTGTTGAAGCATGGATTCAACTATGTCTGATAGGTCAATATTTTGCGTCATGCTATAGGCAACCTGTGGTGCTGTCAGGGCCCATCAATTCTGTATTATTAGCTGTAGAGAGTGCACAGATGAGATGCCACCCTTAGAATAAAAACTGATAATGTTTGCATTTATACTTTGGCTGATGCCCAGTAGTGATGGGCAGATGATGTGTGAGACAAACTGTCAGCTAGCGGATTGTCTATTTCTTCTGGCTGGGTATGTCTTGTGGCATCCACACACAGATCTTTTCTTAGCTGTGTGTTCCCCTTAACATTTCACATTTATTAGAATACATTATTTGTGAAACGACCTCCATATAGTCTTGGTCATTCATCATATTCCACACACTGTTGCTATGTCCACAGAAGTATATCTGCACCAGTGTCACATACTTACATCACTTGCACAACATATGCATATATGTGTTTCATGGGCAAGCTGAGTCTGAGCATCCTGATGCCATATCAGGACACATTAGAGATCAGTTGTTTGTGGCTCATGCAGAACATTTCCTGACACAAATGGTAACAGTCAAACAATAGTGCTGCTGACCACCTCATCAATCCATGTGTATAGCAACACAACTCCACATACAAAAAATTCCTCAAGGTTGCAATTGAATCAAAACATGTGATATGTTAGTTGTGTATATCACAGCATAACAACATGTGTATGAGACAAGACTGGTGTCAACGACCTGAGACGTACCTCCTTGGACTACATGAAAAGGGACGTCGAGGAGCTCTCTGATTATGTAGCCCAGGCAGGTATGACCCTGATCTTGAGCAGTATCCTACCTTCACCTAGAATGATGCCACAATACAGTGATAAGATGATCAGCTTTAATAATTGGCTTAAATTCTGGTGTCATTCAAAGGGGATCCAATGTCTGTCTGCCTGGGATGACATGCTGGACAAGCCACGCTGCTTCGCAAGGGACGGCTTGCACCTGTCACCCTGGGCTTCGGATATTGGCAAAGGCTCTTGCCACCCCATAGTGCCTTTTTAGGCAAGGCTCAAATTCTAAACCTACCACCCTAGAACACCAAAATGGAAAAAACTAAGGGTAATGCTGCTCAATGCCAGAAGTCTCAATCTCAAGATGCACACTCGAGGCCCTTCTCAATATGGAGAACATCGATGTCTGTGCTGTGACAGAAACCTGGTTCAAGGCTCCTGAGAGCACCCCAGCACTAACAGGTTTCACCTCATATCATGCCCGCCCCAAAATCCGGACAACACCAAGAAAGGAGGGTGTCCATATTCATAAAGGACACCCACACCTCAAGGTTGGTGGCAACGCACGATGCATCTGAGACCATCCAGGTGCAATTAACCATAGGCAAGACTGCTCTGCAATTTGTAGCATGTTACAGGCCACCCTCTCAAACTCAGGAACCTCACATGGCCTTCCTGAAAACATTGAGGGGATAAATGTATCTCCAAACACCATCATACTAGGTGACTTCAACTACCCTAATATAGACTGGGAACACTACTCAAGCCCAACACTCTAACCCAAAGATTCCTGGAGTTCATAAACTCAAATGCCATGGAACAACTAGTCACCATCCCCACAAGAGGTGAAAACATACTTGATCTCATCATCACGAACATGGGATCAAAATGTTCAACACCGAAGTATACCCCTCACTGGTGAGATCAGATCATAAACTAATCTCGCTGGAGGTCCTCATCCGCCCCACCTGAAACAAAAAGACCACAGTGAAAAACTTCTCAAAAGCCGATTTCACACTTCTAAAAACTAGTGTGGTCTCCTTTAAGGCCCCTGAGCCAGTGGTAAACATTACTCAAACCGCTGAATCACTTACAAATGCCTTCTACCAGCACCTACAGGACTGCATGGATCAGGCAATCCCAAACAAAACTAAGACTCTCTGTACCAAAGGCAAGCGTCCAGTCTGGTGGACCCCAGCCATAAACAAGCTCTACAACAAAAGGAGGAAGCTACTACAAGATAGAGCAAAATCCTTGAAAGGTAAGACACCTTTGATCATTATAAGTAAAAACTAAGAGCTCTCATAAAATCATCCAAGGCAAATTTTGAGAGAAAAATCGCCAAGGACTCTAAAGACAATCATAAGGCCTTCTTTAGCTATGTTAGAAACCTAGGAGGAAACTCCCAGATATGCTCAGAATTAGTTCAAAATGATGTGAAAATTACTGAACCTACACACATTGCTAACATACTGGCTGACAGGTTCAGTGCAAACTTCTCCCCCCCCTCCCCCCAAAAGGAGAGATATCTATTCCAGAGGATTGTAGTCCCCCAAACATCTCCAACGCCCAGGTGAGAACTGCCCTCACTAAGGCAAAACACAGCATCCATGGGACCGGATGGTGTCCCCGGCTGTGTGCTTCATGAACTCAACGAGGAATTAAACCCACAGTTAGGACAGCTATTTAATCTTAGCCTCACCTCAGGATACGCACTCCAAGGAGTGGCGACGGCGACTGTGGTCCCACTTCATAAGGGCGGTGCCTCCACAGACCCTGGAAATTACCACCCCATTAGCTTGACAAGCCTTATCTGCAAAGCCATGGAGAGGATCATAATGGAACTCATAAATAAAGACATAGGGAACTTGCAGACTTTGGATCCAACCCAGTTTGGCTTTGTCAAAGGCAGATCCTGCCTCTTAAACTTGGTTGACTTTTTCGAGACAGTCACCAAGGCCATTGATGAGGGAAAGGCAGTCCATACAGCCTACCTCGACCTGGCAAAGGCCTTGACACAATACCCCACTCAGGTATCATCGAAAAACTCATCAGCTTGAATGTAAACCCATACATCACAAGATGGGTTGCAAACTGGCTAAGCGACAGAACCCACAGGGTCAGAGTTGCTGGAGCCATGTCAGACTCAAAGCCTGTCACAAGTGGTGTCCCACAGGGCTCAGTCCTGGGTCCACTCTTGTTCGCATCTACTTTTCTGAAGTACAAGCAAACACAGGAGGGTTATGGCTGACAAAGTTTGCAGATGACTGCAAACTGGCCATAGTCGAAAACACATCTGACACAGATATCCTCCAGAAGGGCCTCACAGAAACGGATAACTGGTGCCAGAGCCATGGCCTGAAGTTAAACGCCAAAAATGCATAGTCATACCCTTCGGGAAAAACAAGGTTACCCCTAGCTACCATATAGGTGACAATCCACTGAGCACAGAAAAGTCATCAGGGATCTGGGGACCCAAGTTGACAGTAGTCTTTCGCTTGACACTCATGTTGCTAAAGTAGTTAGGAAAACCTTCTATATCGCCCACCTGATCATGAAGGGATTCACATCTAGATCAAGGGAGGTCATCGTCCCCTGTACTCATCACTCATTAGACCTATGATTGAGTACAATGCCCCGCTCGAATGTATCTGACCAGACACCTGATGCAGCTTGAAAGGCCCCAAAAGTTCCTCACCAAAAGGATAAAGGGTCTCAAAAATATGTCTTATGCTGCCCGACTGAAAGAACTCCAGCTTTATTCAGTCTCATACCGCTTGCTCAGAGGTGACCTGTGCCTGACATATAAGGCCATGTCAAACCCAGATTTGATGAATATGCTTCACCTCAAAAAATCTAGATCCCTCAGAACCACAAGGGCGGGAGACTTAAACCATGACACGGTTATAAATAGAACGTGCTGGAGGGACAGATTCATCACCCAGAGACTCCCTATGCTGTGGAACAAAATCCCGGTACATGTGAGGCAGAGCACCTCGCTGGCCTTGTTCAAGAGGAATCTTGACCAATGGATGGGAGATCGCAGATATACCCCAGGGATTACTTCAGTGTCACTGCTTGACAGAGGCACAGAAAAATGATAGGCATAGTTTTTATTCAAACTAAAGGGGTGGCGAAAGCCACATAACTATGGGCTAGGCTTATAAATGCCCTTGGGCAGATAGCCTAGTATGAACCTATGAACCTATGAACCTAAGACGTATGTGACCATGTAATCAATATGAATTTATACTGATGTGTGTCACAGAACACTAAATGATGGTATGTACAAACATGCATACCTGGGCCATATTGCACGTGTCATTGTGATGGTGGAATGTGAACTGTGTAGAAGGTTGATCTGCGCCACTACAACAACACATGTCCTAATAAGCCAAAAATATACATAAAAGTGTATCATGTCATGTCAACAGTTCTCAGGAAGCATACTACTACAGCTATTATAGAAGCAGCATGTAATGCAATTGCAGCAATGGCCATCAATACATTAGCTCAGTTCACAGATTATAATACCCTCTTATAGCTATATTGTACATCCACACCTCAATATAGCACATGTCAATGACAGCAACATTGACATGTCAACTGTTCATAATGCCATAGGATATTGTTAGGCTAATGGTCAACATCACATGACATCCTAGCCATTATTATACTATGTAAAATAAATCCCTGTTTCTATATTATGGAAGATAATAAGACTATTGTGTGTATGTGTATATTTGTTGGATTGTATTACATCCTGCCACTGTCCATATGGGACATATTCACCACAGCATGACAGAATTAGCAATCACACATGCAGTTGTCTAGAGATGGCTTGCAGAGGTACATGGAAGAACTCTGCTTCAAGATCTGTGTATGCACATTTGACATGAGGACATCCTCCACTCCTCTGCAGGAATGTTGTCATGTGGCCAGATGAAAAAAGAAGATGCATGGGGCTACATGAAATATTCCCTAAGTGGTAGTGAAATGAAGAGTAATTCCAAAGATCAAAAATGACAATACTATACCACCACACACACACACACACACACACACACACACACACACACACACACACACACACACACACACACACACACACACACAGCAGTAGATTGGGCCTGATTTGAACATTACACCTGTGTAGGTTGAGAATATGGATGCCATGCAATGTAACATTAGCAATGCCACATATGTCAAACTATAACACTATCACGCTGTATTTTATGGAGTATGATAGCATCACTGTATGCTGAGGAGAACATGTTGTGAGGAGTTTAGGACATGGATGTGGAATCACATCCCTGTGTAAAATTGTATCAGAAGTGATAGTTGTACGTATCAACACACAAGTTGCCTGCTGTCAGACTAAAACACCTATATGTGTAGGTAAGATAGTGAGTGGGGTGGATGGTCTATGCACTCAAACCCCAATTTCATCAAAACATCCATTGTTTTGCCAGGAATGTGAACAGGTAGTATTCTGCATTAACTGTTTGGCCCATTGGAAAATAGTCAGTCATTACAACACCTTCCTGATCCCAAAAACCTGTAGCCATGAGTTTTCCTGCTGACTTTTGGGTCCTGAACTTCTTTAGCTTTGGTGAACCTGACTGCCATCATTGCAGGGATTGTTGTTTTGTCTCAGGATCATAGAGGTATAACCATGTTTCATCAACAGTAATTAGTCATTCCAAAAAGTCAGCACTAGCTCGATAAAAATGCAGCAAAATCAAATTGGAAGTGTTCACTTCATGTCCTTTCTCATTTGTATTCAGACATTAAGAACTTGGCTGACAGTTTCTCCATACCCAGCTGCTGATGGATTATAAACCCAACACATTCCCTAGATATATGTAGTGTCTCAGCAATTTCTTTAGCTGATATTCACCAATCTTCCAAAAGCAGGTCATGGACATGGTCAACAATTTCAGGAATTGACACTATTTCAGGTCTCTCAGATCTTGTTGCATCTTCTGTCTCAAAATCTCCATGCTGAAAGTTTGCACACCACTTCTTCACAGTTGACTAAGAAGGGCACTTCTCACTCAGTGTTTGCATCATACATTCATGGATTTCCTTTGGAGTTTTCTTCTGCAGGAATAGGAAATTCATGACAGCTCAGAGTTCCACACTTGAAAATTCCACACTTTTTGTTGACATTGTTCAATCAATGATCTGAAAAACATCAAAATATAGTGTTATGATTCTGTACAGTGGCACTTTACAGGATGAAATTACCTTCTTTTAGCTACAGAGGCAAAATAACACTCAGAATTTAGAAAGTTGGTTGGGCTTAGATTTTTCAGCACCCCCTCGTAGAGACATACACATAATGTGGCTGTTGTGCTAATCTATCACACATGTAATTATTTTTTCCCATCTGCAAAACACAGTATGTGATGATTGCAACACCATTAAAGTATGTATTTGCATTGTCAGAGTTGTCTTTATAGATGATGCAATCATTATTATATGATCTGGTTGATATATCCTGTTATGAGAGTGGAGTGCAAAAAGAAGAAGTGGGATTGCCAGAGAGATGAAGAAAGTAGACAGGAGTATAAGGAGATGAGGTGCATGGCAAAGAGAGAGGTGGCGAAGGCTAAGGATAAGGCATATGAAGAGTTGTATGAAAGGTTGGACACTAAGGAGGGAGAAAAGGACCTGTACTGATTGGCTAGACAGAGGGACTGAGCTAGGAAAGATGTGCAGCAGGTAAAGGTGATAAAGGATAATGAGGGAAACATACTCACAAGTGAAGAGAGTGTATTGAGCAGATGGAAAGAGTACTTTGAGCGGTTGATGAATGAAGAGAAAGAGAGGGAGAGAAGGTTGGATGATGTGTGGATAGTGAATCATGAAGTACAATCGATTAGCACTGAGGAAGTAAGGATAGCTATGAAGAGAATGAAGAATGGAAAGGCTGTTGGCCCAGATGACATACCTGTGGAAGCATGGAGGTGTTTAGGTGAAATGACAGTGGAGTTTTTAACCAGATTGTTTAATGAAATCTTAGAAAGTGAGAGGATGCCTGAGGAATGGAGAAAAAGTGTTTTGGTACCGATTTTTAAGAATAAGGGTGATGTGCAGAGCTGTAGTAACTACAGAGGGATTAAATTGATCAGTCACAGCATGAAGTTATGGGAAAGAGTAGTGGAAGCTAGGTTAAGAAGGGAGGTGATGATTAGTGATCAGCAGTATGGTTTCATGCCGGGAAAGAGCGCTACAGATGCGATGTTTGCTCTGAGAGTGTTGATGGAGAAGTACAGAGAATGTCAGAAGGAGTTGCATTGTGTTTTTGTAGACTTAGAGAAAGCATATGACAGGGTGCCTAGAGAGGAGTTGTGGTATTGTAAGAGGAAGTCAGGAGTATCAGAGAAGTATGTAAGAGTGGTACAGGATATGTACAAGGGTAGTGTGACAGCGGTGAAGTCTGCAATGGGAGTGATGGATGCATTTAAGGTGCAGGTGGGGTTGCATCAAGGGTCAGCTCTGAGCCCTTTCTTATTTGCAATGGTGATGGATAGGTTGACAGATGAGATCAGACAGGAGTCCCCATGGACGATGATGCTTGCAGATGACATTATGATCTGTAGTGAGAGTAGGGAACAGGTGGAGGACACCCTGGAGAGATGGAGATATGCTCTAGAGAGAAGAGGAATGAAGGTCAGCAGGACTAAGACAGAATATATGTGTGTGAATGAGAGGGAGGATAGAGGAATGGTGAGGATGCAAGGAATAGAGGTGGCGAAGGTGGATGAGTTTAAATACTTGGGGTCAATAGTTCAGAGTTACGGTGAGTGTGGAAGAGAGGTGAAGAAGAGAGTACAGGCAGGATGGAGTGGGTGGAGAAGAGTGTCAGGAATGATTTGTGACAGACGAGTACCTGTAAGAGTGAAAGGGAAGGTCTACAAGAGGGTAGTGAGACCAGCTATGTTATATGGGTTGGAGACAGTGGCATTGACAAAAAGGCAGGAGTTTGAGCTGGCTGTGGCAGAGTTAAAGATGTTAAGATTTGCACTGGGTGTGATGAGGGTGGACAGGATTAGGAATAAGTATATTAGAGGGTCAGCCCAGGTTGGAAGGTTTGGAGACAAAGCCAGAGAGGCAAGATTATGTTGGTTTGGATATGTGCTGAGGACGGATGCTGAGTATATTGGGAAAAAGATGCTAAGGATGAAGCTACCAGGTAACAGGAAAAGAGGAAGGCCAAGATAAGGTTTATGGATGTGGTGAGAGAGACATGCAGGTGGTTGGTGTGACAGAACAAGATGCAGAGGACAGGAAGAAATGGAAAAAGGTAATCCACTGTGGTGACCCCTAACGGGAACAGCCGAAAGAAGATGATGATTCCCAATGTGCAAGTATACTAAGTTACTATATTAAGAGACAGCTTTACAAACTAAATGCAAACAGCTGTCTGAAATGTATGTAGCAGAAATGAGATATTTGTCTCAATATGTTGTGTTCATCACGCACTTAAATTGTCACATACAAACGCATCCATTTTTTGTAAACATATTAGACTGTTTATATTTGTAAATAATTGCTGTACACATTAATACAAGTATTATAGGAGCATAGGAGGTTACTAGGCTATTGGAGAGCAAAAAATATATATGGTAGCAAGATAAAGATTGGTAAGACAAAAATAAGAATAAAAAAATGAAGAAATGCCAAACCAACAGGCTAAAATCCAGGAACTTTAATATATGTATAAAAAAAGAGTGGTAAGTGCTTTCATGGTGACCACACCACTTCATCAGACAACATTAACTAAGAAATACAAGCCTTTTATACAAAGTGTGACCAATAAAAAGCCCTTAATTATGATGTCATCAAAAAGTTATAACATTTTTAAAAGAACACATACTGCAGAAAACACATTCATATATCATGAATAAAAACAGCTATAAAAATGTATGCAAGCATATTGCACTTATAAAAATATATATAAAAATAAAACATATTATTTATGTCTAAGTCTACAAAGGGTTTCAGTGAAAAAAAAAACATTTAGACCTGGTGGTTTTGCTGCATTCGACAATAAAATCCACTTCTGTTCTATAGTTTTAGCGTGGTTTTTAAAATCATCTCCTCTTAAATTAGTGTTTAAGACTTGCAATACAAAGAACCTAAATGAGTATGTGGTACCATGGCTCATAATATGTGCTGCTAAGGCATTACTATAGCAATAACCCACGCCTGGGTGTGGGTAATGCTGGATTTACCCACGGTTGGCGTGGTTTGGTCCCGAGGGCGAAGCCCGAGGGACCAAACAAAGACAACCGTGGGTAAATCCAGCATTACCCACACCCAGAAGTGGGTTATTGCTATTATGCAATGACATTATTTAAGAAAAGAAATAATTACTTTTTATAATAATGGCATTGTACAATGCCTCTTTGCTGCCCTTCCGCAGCTGTCTGGTATTCCGCGGCAGTTCTGATGTACTGCGCATGCCTACGCAGTACATCAGAGCTGTGGGCAAAAGCAACGGAGAATGCAAGATCTCCGTTGCTTTTTACTGTTTTGCTGTGTTAAATGGGTTTAACATAGCGAGACAGCTTTAAAATAAGCAACGGAGATCTCCGTTACTTATTTTAAAGCTGTCTCGCTATGTTAAACCCATTTAATATAGCGACAGGTTTAAAGCAACGGAGATCGCAAGATCTCCGTTGCTTTTTATACACTGTGTCGCTATGTTAAAGGAGTTTAACATAGCGAGACAGCTTTAAGAAAAGCAACGGAGATCTGCGTTGCTTTTTTTAAACCTGTATTGCTATGTTAAACTATTTTAACATAGCGAGACAGTGTTTTATACTAACGGAAAAAGTCCAGGCGACCGGACCTTTTTCCGTTAGTATATTGAGGGATTTACAACGAGCACGCTGGTTGGGCTGGCCAATCAGCGTGCACGTTTTAGAGGAGGAATTGTATAATATCTTTTTTATTCTTTATGTCTCTCTGATGTTCAAGGATCCTATCCTTAAAGGGTCTATTTGTCTTGCCAACATAAAATGCATGACATAGTTGACAGAAAGAAAAATATACAAGGTTACACGTTTTGCAGTCAGCATAAAAATCAACATTAATTGTGAATCTTAAAACTAGGTGTGTGTATGACAGACAGGTAAAAATTCAACAGGGAAACAGGTGGAATCCCAGGAGTGTATTTTCTGTTTCCCATCCAGTTATCCAGTTTGTACATAAAAAGGGATAATGAGGTACTCTGCTTGATGTGGAGAGGGAGTTTATTCCACAGATGGGGGAGTCTCTGGGACACAAATCTGTCTCGCCAACAAGTCCTATTGATTTCACAGACCAGGCTGAGGTCGCTCGTATGGGCTGCTCGAGTATAGCTTGACTTACGGATATGCAGCAATCCCATCAAGGCGGGGTCTGAGATTGCTTTGTATGCCAGACAGAGATCACCTCTAAGGAGTCTGTCTGAAACTGAATAGAGGGACAGGGCTTTTAGCCTATCTGTGTAGGGTAGACATTTGAAGCCCTAGATTTTCCTGGTGTGGAACCTCTGTGGTCTCTCTAGCTGCTGCATGTGCTTTGTGAGGTACATGCCAAAGGGGGCATTGTACTCAGTAATTGGCCTTATAAGGGAAGAATACAGGGATCTGATGACCTCTTTGTCCCTGGATGAGATACCCTTACTTATGAGGTGGGCCATGCAGAAAGCTTTCTGTACAACAGAAGCAACATGGTGGTCAAAAGTCAGGTTGCTATCAACCTGGGTGCTCAAATCCCTCACTACTGATTGTGTACTTAGGACATTGTTATTAATGTGATAATATGTGGGGATGTCACTCTCCCCAAAGAGGATGATGATGATGCATTTTTTGGCATTCAGCTTGTGGCCATGGTTCTGGCACCAGTCATTTGTTTGGGTGAGACCCTCTTGGAGGACATCCACATCACTGGGGAGAATTGCTGACTGCACCCAGCTTGCAATCATCTGCAAACTTGGTCAGCCATAGCCCACTGGTTTTGGCCTGCACCTCAGAGAAGTATATCCTGAATAACAGAGGCCCCAAGACCAATCCCTGGGGTACGCCACTCATTACAGGTCTACTGCTTGAGGTGGCTTCCCCTGTTTTGATTAGTTGGGTTCTATCAGTGAGCCAGTTTGCTACTCATCTGGTAATATATGGATTGATGCCTAGTTGAGAGAGTTTATCTACTATGCCTGAGTGGGGAATAGTGTTGAAGGCTTTGGCCAGGTCAAGGTAGGCGGTGTGCACCGTCTTCCCTTAGTCCATGGCTTTGGTGACTGTCTCAAAGAAGTCAACTAGATTTAACAGACATGATCACCCCTTGACAAAGCCAAATTATTAGATAATTTGAATGTGTATTGTCAGTATAAAGATGCAGATGGTTTGTAACAAAGCATTTTTTGTATTTATTTCTGCAGTGTATTATTTGGGAACAAGTACTGAGATAAGTTTCAAGTGCATGGGTGCAGATAACACATGACTACAGTGTAAATATGTGTTCAGTCTTTAAAAAGTGCCTTCCCTTTAGTTGTGGTTTTACATGTGCTTTAATGGGATGAAGTCTTACTGAGCAGTAAACATGAGTAATACATGCTAAGGAGCACTTTCCATAGCACAGCTTGTATGTGCGATCAATGGTAAAGTGTTTACGCATGCAAGATACACATTTATGGACTGCTATTTAAACTTGAGAAGTCCATACTGGCTATGGTAGACACAGCTAACAGATACTATGGTGATATATATATAGTTCATATCAGAAATGCTGTGTCATAAATTGTCTAATCTTAAAAAAGTATTTATACTGCTCTCTCCATTTGTGTGCAGTTAACTGACAGGCAAACATGGGTCTCTGCTTCACTGATAAAATTATGTGAGTTCTATTGGTTTACATACCTCCACGCAAACATGTTAAGTGGAGAGGAACAGCAGTTAGCACTTTGGACAGTACTGAGTGGAAGAAAATCAGCTGCTGCATAGCTGACTCTGTGGCAGAAGGTGTAGGAGCACTGAGATTTTTATTTTGAGGCTCGACAACACCGTGGTCAAATCCAGCTGTATTTAATCATTTTAAATATGTATTCATGATATGTGATAAATATTTGAAATGTGAAATGGAATGACTACAGTGAAGTACTGTATATAAACAAAAAGTACTCAAGTGATTTATGGCAACTGTACACATATGGCATTACATATTTATAGTCATCAGACTAAATAAATATTTTTTAATTAAATTTTTAATATAGGTGCCTTTAATCTACTTTAACTGTGTATGTTTCAATAGCACAGTGGATTAAAGAAGCATTCTGCAGATCTAACCATACCATGCCATTTAATGTGAAGAGACATTCACCATCACTCACCATTGGTACGTGAAGACGAACTTCGCACAAACACAGAGGGCAAAAAGTGAAGGGCTTCATTGGGGATTTCTTATTTATATGTGTGGGATGTGATTCTGTTTCTTTGACCAGATTAAAGGTGTTAAAATGGGATAGATAGGAAAGTGGTGAAATAGGAGGCAAGCAGGGGGAAGAACAAAGGGAAAGCATTATAGGGAAGTGCAGCAGGGAGTTAGGAAAGACGCATATCTATCCACTTCTTCACATTGTAAAATGAGAATGTATAGAATATTGGCTGAATTTGGACTGTCACCTCAACAAAGAGGAGAGACAACAATACAATCATGTTGTATAGCCAATTGGACTAAAATCAAGTGTGTCAAGAAGACATGTGTGTGAAGTGGAGAGCTGTGTACAGGACAATATTTTTGGGGTGGACGGATGTCCATTTATAATTTTTTATTTCAATAAGACAGAAATGTTGGGTAAGGGATGTAGGTATTTCTGAGTCAGGCAAGTAGGGTAAGTGAAGAAACAGATGCAGACAAACAGGACCAAAAAGGCAAAACACAAGGACAGTGAGGGACACAATAGGTTGGGGACACCATGATTGGTGATAGAGAGGGAACACTGGAAGCCCATGCCAATCAAATATGAGGACAGTGAGAATATATTCCTCACCCTCAGAACTGTCATCACTGTCCTCGCCTCAGCTTGCTGTTGGAGTGCTTGATATTTACATTTGCCCAGCATTCCAGTCAGGATCTTCACCATCTGGCCATGGTGCTTTCCATGTCCTCATACACCATGCCTGGCATCTTCTGGCAGGTGACAACATCACCACCTCCACCAATATTCCTGGAGGGTACCACTGCACCAGCTGCCAGGATAATGCAACCTGTCGTGGAGAGCCCAGGTAGTGCAGAGGCAGCAGAGGCAGTACTACCAGGTTGGGTCCCAGATGTGCTGTGCATAGGTACAGAAGCCACCGCAGTGGGGGCAGACTGAGCCACAGTAGTCGGTCTACCTCCCTGTGCTGTAAAGCGTTTTGCGAGTTGTCAGGAACTGTTTACATCAAAAGGTTTTGACCACACATATAAAAATAAAAAAAGAGAGATAAGGGTTGGGTAAGAAAAAAAGAGATAATTAGTACCATCATAATTGGCATACAATAAATTAATACAATATAAAGAATGTATTTCTACTTTTATATTTAAGTGTACTTTTTAACAACTAAAAGCTATAACTGAGGATTATTCCAAGTAATCCTTACAATATGCACTTATTGCTAATATGCTTGATCAAATAATACAGAGTAAGTTCACAGCATGCATGTACGCTAACTGCTAATTGTGGGGTTTGAACTCACAACGTTTGTTGGTAGTATTACAATTGACTCCTACTGCTGACTTGTGCTACAGCCTGAAGTATGCACATGTGATTTTACACTTAAGATATGCACGTTTAATTTGATGCTACTGTATAGAAGAGCAATACTTTAGATAAAATAATAGTTATGTTATGCTGCACACATACCCCTTGCTTTTTTAATTATTTCTAAACATTCAGCATGGGGTTCTCTGTTTGCTGCTATCTCCTGGTTGGCTGTAGAATGAAAAGGAGAGAAAAAGAGAAGAGCCTTATGCATACCAGTCTAGCCTATAGGCAGCTTTCTATTTAGTTTAAATTACATTTATCTGTACACTTACACAATTATGGGATGTCAGCAGTCCTAAACTCATGCAGCCACTGGTTGAATGTATCCTGCTTTCACCTTTTGATGTCATTAAAGAGGTGCCTGCATTGCTGTCCAGTGCATAGAATGCCAGTTGCACTGGAGATAGTCTTGGACAGACTATTCCACACCTCAGATTTGTACTGAGACCCCATATAATCCCCGTGCAGCAGCATTTTGCTGTTGTGCTTTATAAGAAGTCCAATAAAGATTCTGGACTAATCCACATCTCACTCTTTTGCCCTAACTTGGGCACCTTCCCTTCTAGCTCTAGACATGTCTGATCAGGACAAACAACAACAGTTAAAACTGTTTTCCCACCAATTGATGTTATCACGTTTAATGCTAGTGCATAAACCAGAACAACCATGCCAACCATGTTTGCATGATGTTACCTGGAGAGCAACAGTGACAAACAGAGAGGAAAGCAATTTTTGAAAGAGAAAGGTCAATCTGACAGTTGGCATTAGTTTATGGGTTGATTGCTGCTGTATCCTTTATTTGATTTAAATTTGCAGACATGTATTGGGGCGTACATTTTATGACCTAGCACATTTTTATGTGGCTTTACACACTAATAAAATTAATTTGTATGATGTGAGATTGAAAGCTATGCAAAATAGACAAAATGTAATCTTCCATATAGGTGATTTTTCATCCTTGCAACAGAAGAAGTGTTTGTTAGACATGCTCATTAATTATATATAAGCAAACATGATATAGTGAGGGGTTAACCATGTATGTGTGTGACCTGACAAGTTCCTGGTTTATACATTCATGAATGTATGACTATCATTGGATTCTAAAGTCCATCCAAGGCCAGAAAAGACAATTATAATTACAGAAACATAATTGTCAGTATACCCTCAATCACACATATAATTCATATGAGCTCCAGTGCTATACATTCTTATTGTTATTTATAATTATGTTTACATGGTTTAATATATTTTAAAATTGAGTATAAAATCATCAATAAAACTGGGGGTATGCTAGCTTAGAACCATGGCTCATCTGTACTGCAGGCATTTACTTATACCAGTTGCCACAGGGAAGGCTGGCCTGCAAGCATATTTTTTACAGTTATTACTGTGCAGAGCACTAATTGCAACTGAGACCTTGTTTGTCAGACCTGCTCATTAGTTATACGTATACATTAAAGAGTTGAGTGTTTAACCATTTATGTGTGTGACATGAACGTTCAGGAAATTATTGTGTAGTTGTAGAACCATAATTGCACTGATACCTACAGTTACACATGTAATATATTTCTGATATCCTGTCTATGCTCAGTGCACATGCTATAGATACTTATTACTATGTGTAAATATTTTTCTACTGTTAATTTTTATTTAACGTAAAGTGGAACATCAGTAAGAAAAGTTTGGCTTTAGCTGGATTAAAACCCAAGCTCACCTATTCTATAACTCTTAACTTACAACTGCTGCCTTAGGAACAACTAAGCAACAGCTGTGTATTTTCATATTAATTACTCTATATATGTGATGACTGCTGCACAATGCCACTTGGTGTGTTTGTGGTGGAAAACCACACATGATTAAATGTATCTGTTTTTAAATTGTTTACTGTCTGCTTCCTGTCTGCAGGTCTTTGGGACCTACAGGTGTTGTGGAAGCTTGCTGATCATCATGCAACACCACTTAGCAGGTATGTGTGATGGCAAGCAAAAAATGCAAAAATATATCCATTTTGAAATTGACTATTGTCTGATTCCTGTCTGCAGGTGTTCTGGACCTGCAGGTGTTGCTGATCAATGCAGAACTCTGCTTAGCAGGACTGCATGATGGTCGGCAAAAGAGGAAACAATGTATCATTTTTTAAAACTGAGAATGTTTGCTTCGTGTGTGGGTCATTAGACTGTGTTTATGAAAAAGTAAGCGGCATGCAAAAGTGACAGGCAAAGGTCACCTTGCATTATCCTTCTAAGAAGTGTTTATTAGGTTTCATCCTTAAAAGATAAATGTGGGACTTGAACCATGATCTACAGATATATAGTGTGTGGTTTATCATGTTCACCAAGTGTGTCATGCACACACTTAATTCACAGGTGTAATTTGTGCAGTCTCTATTATAGAAGTACATTATATGTATTTATTTCATTTATCCATTTTATTGTGTTTGTGCTAAGCCATGCACAGTGCAAATATTAATATTTAAAAATAAAAAGATAAACAGGATTACAAAATTCATTTGGCACACGTTACAGATTTTTATACGTCTGGATTTGAACTGTCACACCAGTGAACCTACAAAACACAGTAAGGGTGTTTTATCTCTCTTTGCCATAGGAACAGCTTTACAGCAGGAATGCAAATTATTGTATATACAAGGAAGTCTAATTTCATCCACAGTATTAACAAGACATATACACTTGTATACTGTCAGTTGTTTGTACATGCATTAATTACATATTTAGTGCAATGACTGATCACACAGCCATTTAAGAGTATGCAGAAATGCAGCTCTGTCTTCCCTTTGTATTGTGGTCATTATTCTCTTATCTGAGCTGTAATCTCAGACATGCAGTCTGTAAGGCATTTTGCATAATTGTCCTTAAAATATGTGAAAATATTAAATGACAATAATATATAGTTTTCAACAAAGGCAGGGGCGTTTGGCTATTAGTGAAGATAAATTGAGAAATGTGTGCTGCTCACTTCCATTTAAAACCTTGATACAATTACTTCTACACTTTGCAAGCATAATCTGGGTGACATACCCACTGCAGGTAAAGGAGTCTGAATTGATGCTGTGTTTTCCTTCTCCCTACCAGCAATCATTCACAGTTGCAATCCATTAGCAACTAAGACTGAGAAAGTACCTGCACTATGTTTGCCCCCTGCTACACATAGCCAAAAGTTTTGGATTCAGCAATTCTAATGATTTCAGATCTCATTTACATCTTCGTCATGCTCACAGGCCTGAATATACACTGTAAAAGCTATGGATCCTGAAGGTGAGGAGAGTTGTATATGTGGACAACACAGCAGAAGATTGCTATTAATTTGGATTTATCTGCACAGAAGACTTCTGATTAATAAGGTATGATTGCATTTTACAATTACATATTAAATTTGCTCTCATGTTTCTAGGAAAATATTCATTCAATTTAATAAAATGTGTAAATATAAGAGACACATTGACCCCATGTACAAACATGGGAAAACAGGGTTGTGGATGAATGGATGGATGAATATAAGAAGGACTTTTATTTATGTGATATTTATGTGTAGTATCCTTCTTTTTAATTTTATGTTACCTAGGATTATGGTATCTAAATATCCCAATCCCCACAACCTGCCCTTTACTGACTCTGAGAATGATGTAATTGTTCATGCATTTGGGTGACATGGTGCCTTTCTGCTTGAGAGAGTTACGTTCAGGTAGCAGCAGTGCATCTGACCGTGGGCATGGATGTGCCAGTGCATCTCCTGACAGAGCCAGTTCTTGCAGTGAGGGATGACGACAATGAACTGTCAGCTCTACCATGCATGGCTCATACCTGTCCGACATACCAGGATGTCAAGCTAGCACAGAACTCTTGCAGACACTCACACACACATTTTATCTTGAGTGCCCATACAGACATGCACACATATGGGTCAGTCACAAGCATTACAGCTCATTCTTCCTCAGTGGCCATTTGAAACTTTATGCAAATGTCTGCCTGTCTATGCACACATTACCTGTTATGTCAGCCTAGGTGTTCTCCCCCCCCCCACACACACACAGAACACCCAGTACAAATTATGATAACTGTGCCATATCCTTGATTATCTATCTTTTAGTTTCAGGGGTACATAAGTCTTTTTTTCTGATGCCCAGGGTACATAGATGACTGAGTGGTTAGTATATATGTATCTGTAATGCCTTTTTGCAAATTGTACTGATTTCTTACAGGTTTTTTGTAATGTGTGCATCCCTTTTAACTTCTTAGACCAACAAAGCTGGACCAAGTCCTTAATAAAAGTGGGACACAAACCCAAAAATTGGGACAATTTTGAAATATGTTTGTCTTGCAAACTTAGAAAGTTGATAGGATAACAGGTTTTGTATTACCATGAATTTTTCTGAGGGATATGAAGTCTGAAACTGAAATGTGTGTCTACAAAACTATGAGGTCAAGCTCTGGACATTGTGTGAAAATCTAAATTTAAGAGGTATGAATGTGTGAATCTTTGATGCATGAGGCCTATTAGTTGATAGAGAACACATATGTTGACATACGTCAGTGCTGTCACATATTGATGTCATTGCTGTAAAAATTACCCACCTTATATTTACTTACATTAGCAAGTACAGTATGCAAGGATATGCCATTCATTTGTGTTCTTAGACATTTATTTTTCTATTCCAGGTTCAACACCTACTTGTAAGTCCAGCAGTTTCAAGAGTTTTACTTTAGGGCTGATTCTGTCTGATGCTAGCAGTGCACAGCCATCACATGGGTAAGTAAAAGTTGTGAGTGTTGCCTGATATCAGTGTTACTGTATGTATATGCATAGGATAATGGTTTTATCCCCTTAGGTGGTGAGCATGTGTTCTATCCATTGCCTCTTGGCCAGTGCAAGGGCATATTGTGCATTCCTACTTCTGCCTACACCCACAGCAGCTGGAGGTCCCCCCCCGACTCCTCATCTATGTGTGTCTGTGGTGACCTTGCCAGTGGTGATGGGATGTGTGGCCCTTCCCCTCATTGTTCCTGCTGAAGTTGTTTTCTCAGAATAATGTTGTGAAGCATGGCACAGACAGCGAAAATTTCAGCACATGTACGGGGATTGTACTGCAGGACTCCCCCAGATATATCTAGGCACTGGAACTGTGACTTTAGCAGCCCGAACAAGGCCTTATAATAGCATTCTTCAGTTGGTGTGTGTGCATTTCTGATGGGCATCATCAGCCCTAGTAAATGACCCTGTGGGATATATCCCTAGAAAACATCTAATACAGCTGAAAATTGTGGCAGATATGTGAGTCAAAGTAACTGCCTGGATTGCCAGCAACACATACTCAGGATGTTTCCCTCAGCATTACACATGACCTAACAGTTAATGGAGTGGAAACCCTTTCTGTTATGTACACCCTTCCCTGTTCAGAAGGGTATAGCTTTGATTTCAATATATGTACAGTCAATGGCACCCAAGACTTCAGGGTAGTGTGCTACATACTAGAACTCCTGTATAATTCTGGCTCTGTTCTCAGGCGTATGGGGAACATGTATGTAGTCATGGACATGTTGCATTATAGCATTCAGGAAGTGATGTAGTATCCTGGATGCTGATGCCTGTGCCATCCCCAGCATGTCCCCTGTTGGTCTCCAGAAGGTTCCTATAGCTAATATTCTAAGTGCTACACATAATGTAGTCTCCACTGGTACTGATTCCACTCAGTTTGCCCTTGTGTTCATTACAGGATGAGAGAGGTTCCAGAGTTCCTGTAGTGTGTCTCTATCCACCCTGTAGTGCTCCTCAATTTCCACTTCATGCTGACATTGGAAAGTTAAATTAGGTCTAAACACCCTTCTTGTTCTTGGCTGTGGTCTATTAGCAGCAGCAGCATAGAGCTGGATCTATTGCACATATACATGAATAAGATCAACAGCAGTCCCTAACATTCTTTCCATGTAGACAAGTTTCCATGGCTGTATTCGAATAGGTTTTGGAATTCACAGGTAAAACCTGCACTGAATCTACATGATTGCTTTATTTCTCTCTTTCGGCTTTTCCCGTTAGGGGTCGCCACAGCGGATCATCTCTTTCCATTTCTTCCTATCCTCTGCATCTTGCTCTGTCACACCAACCGCCTGCATGTCCTCTCTCACCACGTCCATAAACCTTATCTTAGGCCTTCCTCTATTCCTCTTACCTGGCAGCTCCATCCTTAGCATCTTTTTCCCAATATACCCATCATCCCTCCTCAGCACATGTCCAAACCAACGCAATCTCGTCTCTCTTGCTTTGTCTCCAAACTGTCCAACATGAGCTGACCCTCTAATATACCGATTCCTAATCCTATCCATCCTAGTCACACCGATTGCAAATCTTAACATCTTTAACTCTGCCACATCCAGCTCTGACTCCTGCCTTTTGTCAATGCCACTGTCTCCAACCCATATAACATAGCTGGTCTCACTACACTCTTGTAGACCTTCCCTTTCACTCTTACGGATACCCGTCTGTCACAAATCACTCCTGACACTCTTCTCCACCCATTCCACCCTGCCTGTACTCTCTTCTTCACCTCTCTTCCACATTCACCATTACTCTGAACTGTTGATCCCAAGTACTTAAACTCGTCCACCTTTACCAACTCTACTCCCTGCATCCTCACCATTCCTCTACCCTCCCTCTCATTTACACACATATATTCTGTCTTAGCCCTGCTGACCCTCATTCCTCTGCTCTCTAGAGCATATCTCCACCTCTCCAGAGTCTCCTCAACCTGATTCCTACTCTCACTACAGATCACAATGTCATCTGCAAACATCATAGTCCACGGGCCTCCTGTCTGATCTCATCTGTCAACCTGTCCATCACCACTGCAAATAAGAAAGGACTCAGAGCTGATCCTTGATGTAATCCCACCTCCACCTTAAACGGATCTGTCACTCCCACTGCAGTCCTCACCACTGTCACACTACCCTCGTACATATCCTGTACCACTCTTATGTACTTCTCTGCCACTCCCGACTTCCTCATACAATACCACAACTCTTCTCTAGGCACCCTGTCATATGCTTTCTCCAAGTCTACAAAGACACAATGCAACTCCTTCTGACCTTCTCTGTATTTCTCCATCAACAGTCTCAGAGCAAACATTGCATCTGTAGTGCTCTTTCCTGGCATGAAACCATACTGCTGATCACTAATCATCACCTCCCTTCTTAACCTTGCTTCCACTACTCTTTCCCATAACTTCAAGCTGTGACTAATCAGTTTTATCCCTCTGTAGTTACTGCAGCTCTGCACATCACCCTTATTCTTAAAGATAGGTGCCAAAACACTTTTTCTCCACTCCTCAGGCATCCTCTGACTTTCCAAAATTTCATTAAACAATCTAGTTAGAAATTCCACTGCCATTTCTCCTAAGCACCTCCATGCTTCCATTGGTATGTCATCTGGGCCAACAGCCTTTCCATTCTTCATCCTCTTCATAGCTGCCCTTACTTCCTCCTTGCTAATCTGTTTCACTTCCTGATTCACTATCCCCACATCATCCAACCTTCTCTCTCTCTCATTCTCTTCATTCATCAGCCTCTCAAAATACTCTTTCCATCTACTCAACACACTCTCCTCTCTTGTGAGTACCTTTCCCTCACTATCCTTTATCACCCTTACATGCTGCACATCTTTCCCAGCTCTGTCCCTCTGTCTAGCTAATCGGTACAGGTCCTTTTCTCCCTCTTTAGTGTCCAATCTCTCGTACAACTCTTCATATGCCCTATCCTTAGCTTTCGCCACCTCTCTCTTTGCCATGCGCCTCATCTCCTTATACTCATGTCTACTTTCTTCATCTCTTTGACAATCCCACTTCTTCTTCGCCAGCCTCTTCCTCTGTATACTCTCCTGTACTTCCGCATTCCACCACCAGGTCTCCTTGTCCTCCTTCCTCTGTCCAGATGTCACACCAAGCACCTTTCTAGCAGTCACCCTTACTAGTTCTGCTGTAGTTACCCAGCTATTCGGTAACTCTCCACTGCCTCCCAGTGCCTGTCTTAACTCTTCCCTAAACTCCACTTCACAATCACCCTTTTTAACTTCCACCATTTAATCCTTGGCACAGCTTTCACATTCCTCCTCCTCTTCTTGATCACCAACGTCATTCTACATACCACCAATCTATGCTGCTTAACTACACTTTCCCCTGCCACCACTTTACAGTCTCCAATCTCCTTAAGACTGGCCCTCCTACATAGTATATAATCAACTTGTGAGCATCTTCCTCCACTCTTGTACGTCACCCTATGCTCCACCCTCTTCTTAAAATACGTATTCACCACAGCCATGTCCATCCTTTTCGCAAAATCCACAATCATCTGACCTTCTGCATTCCTCTCCTTAACACCATACCTACCCATCACTTCCTCATCCCTCTGTTCACTTCACCAACATGCCCATTAAAGTCCGCTCCAATCACTAGTCTCTCACCCTTGTGTACACTCACCACAACTTCATCCAACTCACTCCAAAATTTCTCTTTCTCTTCCATCGCACACCCAACTTGAGGAGCATATGCACTAACAACATTCATCATTACACCATCAATTTCGAGCTTCATAAACATCACTCGGTCAGACACTCTCTTCACGTCTAAAACACTCTTGGCATATTGTTCCTTTAGTATAACCCCTACCCCATTTCTCCTGCCATCCACACCATGATAAAACAATTTGAACCCGTTTCCTAAACACCTGGCCTTACTTCCCTTCCATCTGGTCTCTTGCACACACAATATATCAACCTTCCTTCTCTCCATCATATCAGCTAGCTCTCTTCCTATACCAGTCATACTGCCAACATTCAAAGTTCCTACCCTCACTGCTACACTCCTAACCTTCCTCCTATCTTCCTGCCTTGCACGCCTCCCTCCTCTTCTCCTTCGGCCAACAGTAGCCCAATTTCCGCCAGCACCCTGTTGGCTAACAGTACTAACATGATTGCTTTATAGTTTGTTGAATATCTCCTCCATCTTGGATTAGTTGATTAGCATACAATTCATCTGCTTATCCTGTAATTAGCATGCCACCATGTTTACCATATTTATGAGGCTATACACGGTATGTAGAACCAGTTACTGAATACAAAATGATGCACTATCATGTGCATGTTGTGGCACAATGAGCACACATTTTTAGCAGACTGTATAGGTTTTATTGAATCTGCACCATAATCCTATTTATGACACACTTGCTAACTCATTTTCATTGCTTTTTGTGATATCATCACAGCCTAAGCCAAGACAATTTTTTTCTAAGTTGATTACTTCTATTTTGTTCAAGGCTTATTAAGTTAAACAAATATGAATTGTCCTGTTCTGGAAAGTGACAAGTTCATTTCAGTAAGATAGAAAGATGTGGTGAGTGACAGCCACTTTGTCCCATGTGGCTTAACCTAACAAATTGCTTGTTAGAAACTGTGTGGAAAGTTTCAGTTTACCAAAATGGCAAAGGCTGTGGGAAACCGAAGCCTTCAGACATATTAAAAGGGCTTGGTTTAGGCACATCATGGATACAAGAGGCAAGTGAGGATATAATCTCATGTAGATGACTGTGAATTGGGGCACAGGGAATGGTAATGTCTAGGATAGTGGCAAAGGACAAAAATACTATAGCAACAAATGACAGGTGGAAAATTTAGGACTGAAACAACACAATCCTGATTTGTGGAGAAGCTTGGAGTGTCACAGAATGCACTGTCAGTGAGAAGTGTAAAGTGCTTTTCAACAAAAAGGAAATTTGAATGCAACAGATGGAGCAAGGTGAAGAGCTCCATATACCAATGTCCTAGACACCCCGATACAATAGGAAAGCATGCAGTGCCTCTTATATTCACAACTCTTTGTTTCTGATGTTAAGCACAAGTACTAGAGAAAGTTGTACTATGGTGGCATTAGTCTCTGATTTGTAGAGGAACTCCATTTATGGTCTAATGGTATGCAGAACCATTTACTGACCTAAAGCAACAGCAAGTGTCCACCAAGGCACACAAGAGATGTACATGTCAACTATGAGTCACAGGCACATTGAAAAACAATGCTGCACACATTTGCTCACACATAGTTTAATTTAGTTTCCCTTTGTGTTGCAAGTGTCATCATTCATAATGAAACAGGTAAATTAAATGCTCTTTTGCACATTGTCTTGCAAGTAGCATGACACACAGTGTTGAAATCTTTGAGAAACTGGTTGAAAGTGTTACTACCATTATTCTATGCTGGCATAAATTACAGATTATGTTGTATCTGCATGACAAATATGACACATAATCATACTTCTCAGCCTCTTAGCAGAAGAAATCTGAACAAAGCCAAAAATAGTGGGGGGAGGCCCCAAAATATGGACATTTTAAATGTTGCTCTTAAGAACTTAGAAAGTTGTTAGAATAATAGGCTTTATATTCCCATTCATTTTCTGAAGGGTATGAAGTCTGAAACTCAAATTTCTTGTATTTTTTGGTGAATTCAATCCTCACTGACTTGCCAGAAAACCACAAATTTTATGAGGGACAGATAAAAATATGAGACAAAAATCTGAACACTTTGCAAAAATCTGGACACTTGAGAGGTGTACACATAACACATTCCCAGACTACAATATTAATTAAATATGCAGCTATTTTCCCTAGAAGGCCAAAGCTTGGCTTAGCCTTTGTAAATATAAATATAACTTACTTTTAGATGTTTTATATTTGGAAAAAATATGGCTCCTGTTTCACACTATTATCAGGAGTCATGACTTAGAAACCTGCTGTTACGTCAGCTCCAGGGTGTTGTACAACCCCAGATGTTTTTCATTCCCAAGTCACAAAATGGCAGTGTTCCCTGGATGTTTAAATCATTAAAGTTTCAGCTCTCATGGACAAGTACTGCAGACACTGTAGTTGAAAATCTTTGAGATTTAACTGCTGATTCTAAAACAATGAAACTATAGGTTAATGAAGGTCACAGCAGTGCACAACCATTTAGAAATACTCTGTCAACCCAATATGCAAAAACATTGTAATTGTTCTTCTTAAAATTCCTAGGCTACTTTCAAAACAATGACACAGATTTTAAAACGGTAGCCATATTCTTGTTTATTTGGTAGTTTTATTTTACCAGCGTGAACTATCTGATGTGAGTACTGTATGATAAATGGCTTGTGCTATAGCTACTCTTAGACTGTTACTAATTTATTGTCGCACAGTGATGGCTGACTATAAAAGAATACTTAGCTGCATCACATGGAGTTGTTCTGCAAATAGGTTCATAGGTTCATAGGAAAGTGCTTAGATAGTTGCCCCTGCAGGCCACTTTAAGCCTTGCAGATTTTGAATAAACGTATCCCATTTGGTGTTAGATTGGCCTTACCCATTCAATGGTCGATTATTATATATTATCCCTAGTGAGAATAACTGGGATCATGCCATAGCCAATTTGAGGGGACACTTGCATTTAATAAAGCATTTAAGAGCTGTCTCTGTTGGTTAGTAGTTCCAGGGGAGGCAATCCTGGGGTAAATTTTCTAGTACTCATCCATGGATCCAAGTTGCACTTGAAAAATAGACAGGAATAAGTATTATTTTATGTGGAAGAAGAGCCTAAACCATAGCAGTGGTATCTTCTGTGAGATACCTGTTCTTCCAAACCATTCTGTTGATGTTGCAAATGAGGTTTAGATTCCTCGACAGAGTAGTTTTGATGCCATTTGACTTGATGATGTACAGTAGGTTCATCAGCATTGTTAGAATAATAGGCTTTATTTTCCCATTCATTTTCTGAAGGGTATGAAGTCTGAAACTCAAATTTCTTGTATTTTTTGGTAAATTCAATCCTCACTGACTTGCCAGAAAACCACATATTTTATGAGGGACAGATAAAAAATATGAGACAAATATCTGGACACTTTGCAAAAATCTGGACACAGGTTATCTCATAGCAGTCTGTAGGATACTGATTATAGTTACAGGGCTTTTAGTTGGTCCGTGTAGGACATATTGTTTAGGCAATGTATCCTTTTAGTAAGGTATCTATATGGGAATTCCAGTTGTTGCATGTGTCGAGACAGTTACATGCCAAAGGGGACACTATACTCAATGACTGGAGATGTGAAGATGTGAGTTATTGCCATCAGTGCCAGGGAGAATAGGGCAGTGCATGTGTAACATATGCCAGCATAGTTAGCTGGAGTTTTGTAGATAGTTTTGTAAATAGATTTTTATCATTTGACTGTCACGCTGACTTGTACAGATGCTTGTGTTGAAAGTATATCAGCAGTGTTATTATAACTGGTTAAATGTTTATGTTTGAACAAAGAAGTCTATAGTTTTTAAATACTGCAACAGATCTTAGAAAAGCTCTAAGTCTGTTCTCTACCAGAGTCATATGATTAAATATGATCACATACTATAACCAGCACTGAGAAGATATAACTCACAGAGCAACTTGCTTTGTTTAGTTTTCTTTGGAACCTGATATAAAAAAATGATGACAGTTATTACAGTCAGTTCAGCTGAGCTGTGTTTACTTTGGGCAAAGATCATCACCTTGCCTTGTAGAAGTAAGCAACTCAGCATCTAATCTTGCCTTGCTGTATTAATTAAGTTAGACAGGGAACAGTTCTTCTTTGGACAGTCAGGAATTACAGTGATATTACCTAAGTATTGTTTTTCTGCATCTGCTTGAATCTGTCCAATTGTGTTATTTTTATTTCTCCGGTGATTGAAACTCTGATGTTTATTGCACTTAAATATTTAATATTCTCATGTTTTCTATTTTATTATTTATTATTAAATATTTTTATAGCTTTTATTGTGGCTGGCCTTTTACAGATTATTTTTAACATCTTGAGAGTACTTGTGCTTATTCTAGTGATGCCTTGACCATTCTGAAAGTCCTTGCTGCTTGGGTTACATGCTACCATTTATATTAGTATTGACTTTACTCAGTATAATTGGACACCCTTATAACAGCCTGACAGTGACTGGCTGGTGGCAGCATTGTTACCTTATTTTCTGGGCATAAGGGTCACAGCTGGTAAATCTGTGACAGCCTTTCCCAAGAGAGAGAGAGAGAATGTGTGTGTGTGTGTGTGTGTGTGTGTGTGTGTGTGTGTGTGTGTGTGTGTGTGTGTGTGAGTGCATGTGTGTGTGTGTGTGTGTGTGTGTGTGTGTGTGTGTGTGTGTGTGTGTGTGTGTGTGTGTGTGTGAAAATCAAATACCCAGGTGTGGACATGTCAGTCACTTGGAACTGCTCTTGGGAGAAATTGTGCTTGATGAAGAGAGCTACATTTGGAAATATTGAGTAAATCCTTTCCTGTTTTAGTGGCTGTCTCTCACTGGGCATCTATATTATCTTATCGAAGTTTCAGAATATCGAATCTGATATGGTCGACAACATATCATCGAGTTCTGAAACATCGAAAGATAAAAAAAAATGCCTAAAAACAAAAATAAATAAAAACTTACCTTTGCAAGAAGGGAGGCAAGCCCTCCTGCATCCCCCCATGTGGGGTGGTTGCACTCCCCATACCCCCCTACTTAAATATACCAACTCTGAGACTGCACTACATTGAACTAAATGGAAATCTCCCCTTACAGAGATTTCCATTTAAACGTTCAGTGTTTTTTGTTTTTGCTAATATGGTGCTGTCAGTATCAGCTTCGATATTGTTGGCCTTCGACAACGTGAAGTAGACCTCTCACTGGTGTCAGTGGTTAGGACTGAAGCTCCTTGATTACTGGCCCTGGGAAAGAGATGCCATCACAAGTCTAATGAGGGGTGAATAAAAGGAAACAATGACATCTCTAGACACAATGCTTTTGTTTATAAGCTGTGCAGTATAGATGGACTTTGTTATAACAGAGGACATGTTGGTCAAACATTAGGTGACTGTTCACATAAGTTCCCAAATCCCAAACAACTGAGTCATTTCTTAGGGACAAATTGTCAGTGTGGTAGTTCCCTGGTGTAGATGACTTCTCAAAGGATATGATAATACATTTTTTTTATATTTAGTTTCAGTCCATAATTTTGGCATTACTCATTCATTTGAGACAAAACTTCCTGCAGGACAGCTAAGTCATTTAGGGATTCAATAAATGCTCCAAGTTTTGCAATTGTCTGCAGATTTAGTCAGACAGAGCCCCATTAGTACTGGTTTTAACCTCAGAGAAATAGATGCTGATAAAGAGAGGTCCCAGCACTGAATCCTGGGAGACTCCACTTGTGACTGGTCTCTTTGTTGAAATAACTTCCCCTACTTTGATCTCTTGAGTCCTATCTCTGTGACAGCAGGTGATGCAGAAAGTGACACAGAGTTTTTTTCCCAATTTAGTTAGCTTTTCTACTATGCCTGATTGTGGCAAAAGCATTGACCAGGTCATGGTATGCAGTGTGTACCATTTTACAGCCATCCATTGTTTTGGTGACAGGTTCAAAAAGTATACATGTCCAGGAAATCATGGGATACAGAAATTATCTATAAACCTGTAAATATATATATATTTTTTATCTCAAACTTCAAAAGAGAAAGATCTATAATGTTCTACCTAAAATGATCCCACTTTACTCTTGCCTTATGACAAAGCATGGATAATGGATAGTTAGTGGGTCTCAACACAACATTAAATGAAAACAACATTGGATTCATGTTATATATTGATATTGCAAGTGATACGAGCCAAGTCCTGGAAATGGCAGTCTGCGCTAGTGTTAACAAGATCTGTACTGCTACATATGTACACAATTTAATATAGACATGAAAAAGCATGCTTTCATGAACAGTAACCTATTATTCTCCTCTCTTCTTTTCTTGTTATCCATCCCATTTGTTATGCAAATCATCTGTAGTGATACCTTACTGGGTAACAAACAGATTGTTTTATTTAATCCTGCCATATAAAATAAAGTGCCCATTACAGGAAATCAGTTAATTTATGCAATTTTTAGCAGCTACCAAGAAATGTATTGTATAACAGTGGAAGAACATCTAGCCTCCAATCGTGGTGGACTGAAGCAGGTATTGATGATTCCGATATTTGTTTACTACCAACCCATTGACCATCCAATGGTCCCACTTAGATGGTGACTCAGCTTTCTCTTCTGTTCAGAATAATCAGACTTGAAAGAGAGCACTATACAGACTTCATTTATTTAGCAGTATCATTAGAATGCTTCCTAGTAAACTATCCATCAGAGGATAGTCTTTTGTTGAGTATTACTCACAGATTATATGCTTTGGCAATCATAGTATCTTTGCATTTGTATTTGTACTTCACAATGCATTTTACCTTACAAAATTGAAAGTGCATGCTCATCTGGTACTTAGCATAGAGGATTAATGCTTACATCTGTTTCCTGTAGTCAAGGATACATGGTTTTATTTCTTTCCCTCTATTTGCTACAAAGTGACTCTGATCAAGTCACTTGCCTAGCCAGAGTTCCCAGTTCATTCCTAGAAAAAAATATTTTTGTCCAGTGGGCTTACCAGCTTAACAAATGAATAAAAAAATATGACTTTTTTTCATGTTATTTAAAGGTCATGATAAAATCACAGCTTCTCTTAATTATCTGGATTCCATTAATATGCTCTCATTTTACAGTGATTTGCAAATATTTAATATAATTTGCATCTTTTACGCAAAACTCATGTTAATATTCAATGCAGCATATGAACAAATAACAAATATGTGTGGTTTAGTAGATGACCTAGAGAGCCCATTTTATCACGAGTCTTTATCTTTCCAGTTCTTTTTTTTTTTTTTGACTGTCCCAGTCCTACCCATCAACTAGTTAGCCAGCCCATTTATTTTAATGATTTCTTTTAGTTTACTAATTTTCGTAAGTTTTTCAATAAGTATTTCAGGTTGTAGACTAGCACATATTCTACTATGGTCCAGATATATAAGCTTACTCATGTTGCATGATGAAACTTTTTCTGAAGCTATATTGAAGATTGCCAACCTAGCTTGTTCTTTTGTAGATCTTCTGTGAAAATATTTATGTAAGAAATCTGTAGTCATACATGCAGTCAGATTGTTTTATTTAATCCCGCCGTATAACATAAAGCGTCTAGTGTAGGAAATCAGTTAGTTTGCACACATACGTATCCTTTCCTTTCTGCTTGTATAATCAAATTATGATTACAATTGTCTAGGCCTCTGGCACCTTATAGGAAGACTTAAGCTGAAGATTTGTCAGCTGCCTTTTATGATTCCTGTACACTGTTTTACATTATTGCTTTTGATGCTTCCTAATAGTGTTACATTCCATTGCTTAGTATTGATTTGTTCACTTCACAGTTTCTCAGTTTTATGTCTTAAGGGAGAAGGTTATTCATGTGTTAATGCTTGCTCCATATAGCAGTGACGTATTTGTGTTTTGGTGGCATTGTTTTTTTTCTCAGACATTATAGTGATTACAGCTCCTTGAGAAACAGCAAGAATATTTTTTTCACTGTGGGTAAAAATGATCCATTTCCTAAGTACAACAGCCCTGGGGTAATAAAGTAGGGTTAAAATGCTTTTTTTTTGTTTAACTATGTGTTGTGTCTGATCATAAATAGTACAGATTTGAGTAATGTGTTTTTCAGGTATATATATATATACATATATATATATATATATATATATATATATATATTATATATATACTCAAGCTATCAGTTTATATCTATATTTGCAGGGAAATGGTGGCAATAATTTTATTTTTTGTTTGCACTTGATCACACTAATGTCATTTAATTTTTTAGGTGATATTAATAACATGATTAATGTAAAGGAAGTTAAATGGAAATTTTCATTAGCAGCCAATAAATTACCTGGGCTTAATGAAAGTGTAAGGTGTGGATTCAATAAAATCTACATGACAGCACACAATTTGTATTCAGTAAACAGTAAAACAGTAAATATCATGGCATGCTAATTACAGCATAAGTACCTGAACTGTACACTAATTAACCACTCTAAGATAAAGGAGCAATTCAACAAGCTATAAAGCAATTGTGTAGACTCAGTGTAGGTTTTTCCCTGCATATTCCAAAACCTATTGGAATACAGCCACAGATACTTCTGTACACAGAAGCAATGTTAGGGGCTGCAATTGCTCTTATACATGTGTATGTGCAACAAGCCCACATCTATGCTGCTGCTGCTGCTGCTGCTAATAGACCTTGATGAAGAAGGAGATGGTGTCTAGACTCCGTTTAAGTTTCCATGGTCTGCATGATGTGGAAATTGTAGAGTACTACAGGGTGGATAGAGACACACTGCAGGAACTCTGCAACCTCTCTCATCCACAACTGAGAGCAAGGGCAAACTGAGGGGAACAAATGCTAATGGAGACTAGGGTATGTGCAGCACTTAGAATATTAGCTACAAGAACCTTTCAGAAACCAACAGGAGATATGTTGGGGTGTCACAGGCTTCAGAATCCAGGATGTTATATCAATTCCTGAATCCTATGCTACAAAAGCCAATGATTATATACAGTTTCCCCATACACTTGAGGATAGAACTGTGACTATGAAAGATTTCTACCATGTAGCACCCTTCCCTATAGTCTTAGGGAGTGGTAGACTGCACACACATTGAAATCAAAGCACCACCTGGGGAGCAGGGAAAGGTGTACATAAACAGAAGGGACTTCTACTCCATTAACTGTCAGGCTATGTGTAATGCTAAGGGAGTCATCCTGAATGTGTGTGCTGGTAACCCTGACAGTTACCAAGACTTACATATTTGGCACAACTCACAACTCTGTCACAGGTTTTCCAGGGGTGATATCTCACAAGGTCGTTTACTGGGGGGGTGCAGGGTATACATAGTGGTTGATGACACCCATCAGAAATGCACACTCACTCACCAAAGAATGCTATAATGGGGCACACACTCAAACAAGAAATATCATAGAGTGTGTGTTTGGGCTGCTGAAGTCACACTCACATGTCTAGATACATCAGGGGGAGTCTTGCAATACAATTCCTGTACTTGTCCTAAAATTTTCACTGTCTGTGCCATCATTCACATACTGTAGCAGGAGCATGAAGGGGAAGAGGCACACTTCCCACCACCACTACTGGCAAGGTCATCACAATCACTTGCAGGTGAGGAGTCAGAGGGGGAACAAACAGCCGCTGTGGGTGTAGGTAGACATAGGAGCTCACAATATGCCCTTTTCCTGGCTAAGAGGCAATGCATAGCACACATGCTCACCATCTAAGGGGGTAAACCTTGCACCCTATGCACGCACACACACACACACACACACACACACACACACACACACACACACACACACACACACACACACACACACACACACACACAGTAACATTGATGCCAGGTAAGACTCATAACCGTTACTTACCAATGTAATAGCTGTGTACTGCTAGCATCACACAGTCTGATCCCCGAAGTTATACACTTGTAACTGCTGGAAAATCAAAGTATGTGTTGAACATGGAATATGAAAATAAATGTCTAAGAACACAAATGAATGGCAGATCCTTGCATACTGTTACCTGCAGATGTAACTAGTATAAGGTGCGTGATAGAAGGTAGTTGTTTTTGTAACATATCACACTCATGCACAAATTACTGTTTAGTCCAAAAGAAGGAATACCAATGGAGTTCTGTATTGTTTACTGCAGAAATACCAAAAAGACTACACAACTGAAAGAGCAAAACTCTCGAAACAGAACACAAACAGTAGTTGGCTTCCCCACCCCCAAAACAATGGAAAAGGACAGTTTGTACAATCCAAGGAATAACACATAATGCACTTGCTATAAATGCTTTCCACACAACTGTCACAAAATGTATACACATTTACAACACAAAAGCCAATTGTATACAATTGCTCGTCACGTCTCATTGTACCCAGCACTCCCGTTGACAGTGTCTATGGGCCACCTTAAAAGTATAACACCCCATGTCATTGACAATGTAAGTGCTTTACATTTTCATGGAATAAGATAGAAGACTTTAAGGTAACACATTTTTGCAATACCAATTGTAATGACAGTTAATAAGTCTGTCTATCTATGAAAGTCAATGCATGCCAAAAATACCCGTGCCAACAGTGAACTATAAGAAGTGCATACATATAACAGTTTAATCTTCTATTGCTTATATATAAAAAGTTTTCTGTGTAAAATGTTAACAAATCTAGCATGCATTTGAAAAATATAACTATATGTTAGCAACATCAGAAGCCTTCTGTGTAGATAAATCAAACTAAATATTAATCGTCTGTGTTCTACAAATACACAGTTCCCACCACCTCCAATTTCACTAGCTACACAGTTACCTTCTTATCGTGTAGATTCAGACTTTTGAGCACAGTGAATATGCAAATGAGATGTGAATGTATTAGAACGGTTGAATCCCAAACTTTTGTTTTCATGTAGCAAATGTAAGCATAGTGTAGGCACTACCTCAGTGTTTGTTGCTAATGGATTGCAACTGTGAATGATTAGTGGGAGGGAGGATGACACACAACAATTCAGACTACCTACCTCCAGTGGTTGTGTCAGCTAGGATACACTTACAAAGTGTAGAAGTAATTGTATCAAGCTTTACAATGGAAGTGGACAGCACACATTTCTCAGTTTCTGTGCACTAATGGCCAAGCACTCCTTCCTTTAATTAAAACTATATTTTACTGTCATGTAATATTGTCATACATTTTAAGGACAATATACAAAATGCCCTATAGATTGCATGTGTGAGAGTACAGCAGAATTAAGAGAAGAATGAACACAATATAAAGAGAAGACACAGCTGTACTGGTGCAAACAATACCATTAAATGGTTGTGTGATCATTCATTACACTAAATATGTAAGCAACACATGTACAAACAATTGAGAGTGTGCAAGTGTTATATGTCTTTATAATACTGTGGTGGAAATGGGACTTGATTATATGCACGATGATTTTCATTCCTGCTGCAAGCTGTTTCTGTAGCAAAAGAAGATAAGGCACCTTTACTGTGTTTTGTAGGTTCAGTAGTCTGGTAGTTCAAATCCAGAGATGTGTATAAATCTATAAAGTATGTTAAAACATGTTTTATAATTCTTTTTATTTGTTGTTTTATTTAATTAATATTTGCATGTCACTTGACTTTGTGCAAACAGAAAAATGGATAAATGCATTAAATGTAATGTTAGTTGTATGCTAAACACTGCATAAATTACAGCTGTGAATCAATTGTGTGTGTAGCACACCTGGTAAACATGATGAAGCACACTGTATTTAGCATATTTAGATCATGACTCAAGTCCCACATTTATCTTTTAATGTTGAAACCTAATAAACACTTTTTACAAGAATAATGCATTTTTACATTTGACTATTATGTTTGCACATCACTTACCTCTGCGTGCACCTAATCTAATGGTCCAGAAAACAAGCAGACATTGTCAGTTTCATAAAAGATATATTGTTATATCTTTTACCTTCCATTGTACAACACTGCTTAGTGATGTTGTGCAGTGGTCACCAAGCTTCCACATCAACTGCATGTCCAGAGCAACTACAGACAATAGGCAGACACTTGTCAATTTCAAAAAGGATACATGATTGCATATTTTGCTCACCATTGGGCAAACTTGCTAAGTGGCATTGTATGATACTCAACACATGCAGATTCATAACACCTGCAGACACCAAGGAGACACTTGTCAATTTCAAAATGGATACATTGCATCATGTGTGGTTTTCCACTGTGCAAACACTTCATAAGTGAGATTGCTTGGTGGTCAGCACATAAACATAGTATGAATGTGATAATATACAACTATTGCCTAGTTATTCCTGTGGACACAAGTGTAAGTTAAGGGCTACAATGCATCTGGGCCATCTGGGTTCTTATACAGCATAAATATATACATACATACATACAGTGGATATAAAAAGTGTACACCCCCCTGTTAAATGCCAGGTTTTTGTGATATAAAAAAATGAGACCACAATAAATCATTTCAAAACTTTTCCCACCTTTAATGTGACCTATAACCTGTACAATTCAATTAAAAAACAAACAAATCTGTTAGTGGAAAAATATAAAAATAAAAAACGTACAATAAGGTGGTTGTATAAGTGTGCACATGCTTAAACTAATACTTTGTTGAAGTACCTTTTGATTTAATTACAACATTCAGTCTTCTTGGGTACACACCTGCCATCAATTAAAGAGACTCTGAATAACCCCAAATAAAGTTCAGCTGTCCTAGTAGGATTTTCCTGACAATTCCTCAGTTGCCTGCTACAGCAAATGTCATGGTTCACAGAAGGCTTACAAAGCATCAAAGGGATCTCATTGCTGTAAGGTATCAGTCAGGAGAAGAGTACAAGAAAAATTCCACATATACCATGGAACACATTGAAGACAGTCATCATAAAGCAGAGAAAATAAAGGACAACAGTAACATTGCAAAGAACGGTATGTCCCTCCAAAATTAATGAAAAGACAAGATGAAAACTGGTCAGGGAGGCTGCCAAGAGACCTACAGCAACACCAAAGAAGCTGCAGGAATCTCTGGCAAGTACTGGTTGTGTACTGCATGTGACAACAATCTTCCGTATTCTCCATATGTCTGGGCTATGGGGTGGGGTTGCAAGATGGAAGCCTTTCCTTACACAGAAAAACATCCAGGCCCAGCTAAAATTTGCAAAACAGTACATCACGTCTCCCAAAAGCATGAAAGAAAATGTGTTATGGTCTGATGAGACCAAGGCTGAACTTTTTGGCCACAATTCCAAAAGGTATGTTTGGCACAAAAACACTTCACATCACCAGAAGAACACCATCCCCACAGTGAAGCATGGTGGTAGCAATATCATGCTTTGGGGTTGCTTTTCTTCAGCTAGAATTGGGGCTTTACTCAAGGTGGAGGAAATTATGAACAGTTCCAAATACCAGTCACTTTTGGCCAAAAACCTTCAGGCATCTGATAGAAAGCTGAAGATGGAGAGGAATTTCACCTTTCAACATGACAATGACCGCAAGCATACATCCAAATCAACAAAAGAATGGTTTTACCAGAAGAAAATTAAAGTTTTGGAATGGCCCAGCCAGAGCCCAGACCTAAATCCATCAGAAAATCTGTGAGATGACCTGAAAAGGGCTGTGCACAAGTGATGCCCTTGCAATCTGACAGATTTGGAGTGCTTTTGCAAGGAAGAGTGGACAAATATTACCAAGTCAAGATGTGCCATGCTAATAGACTTCTACCCAAAAAGACTGAATGCTGTAATTAAATCAAAAGGTGCTTTAACAAAGTATTAGTTTAAGGGTGTGCACGGTTATGCAACCAGCTTATTGTACGTTTTTTATTTTTTATATTTTCCCCTAACAGATTTGTTTGTTTTTCAATTGAATTGTACAGGTTATAGGTCCCATTGAAGGTGGGAAAAGTTTTGAAATTATTTATTCTGGTCTCATTTTTTTATACCAGAAAAACTTGGCATTTTAACAGGGGTGTGTAGATTTTTATATTCACTATATATGTATAAGTTAATGCTCGCAATACAGATGAGCCAGGGTTATAATCTAGCACACTCACAATTTTATTAATGACTGACCATGCAATTTTAAAATATAAAGAAAAATGTAAACATAATTATAAATAACAATAAATATGTATAGCACTGGTGCTCGTATGAATTATATGTGTAGCTGAGGGTATACTGACAATTATGTTTCTGTAATTATAATTTTCTTTTCTGGCCTTGGATGGACTTCATACTTTAATAATAGTCATACACATAAATGTATAACCCAGGACCTTGTCAGGCCACACCACACACATGTTTAACTCTTCACTCTGTCCTGTGTAGATATAATTAATGAGCATAAATAACATGCGCTTCTTCTGTGGCAAGGATGAAAAAATACCTATGAGGAAAAATATGTTTTGCCTATTTTACATAGATTTGAATCCCACACTATAGAAATTACTTTTATCATTGTGTAAAGACACCAAAAAATGTGTCAGGTCATAAAATGTATACCCCTAATACATGTATGCAAAGTTAAATCAACTAACAGTTACTGCAGCATCCAAACCAAAACCTAATACCAACTGTCACATTATCCTTTCTAGTTCATAACCTGCCTTCCTCTGTGTTTGGCACTATTGCTCTCCACTTAACATCATGCAAATGCAGTTGGCATGGTTGTTCAGGTTTGTGTGCTAGCTGCAAAACATTATATTTCAGATTGATGGGAAACCACTCTAACTGTTGCTGTTAGACCTGTATGGACATGGCAGGAGCTAGAAGGGAAGGTGCCCAATTTAGGGCTCAAATATGGGGTGTGGAGGAGTCCAGAATTTTCATTGCACTCCTCATGAAGTGTCACAGGCATAAGATACTGTAGGGGGACTATAATGGCTCGCAGTACAAATCTGAGGCTTGGAACAGTCTGGCCATGGCTGTCTCCAGTGTAACTGGGATTCCATGCACCGGACAGCAATGCAGGAGTCACTATTATGAAAAAGGCATAAGCAGAGCCATTAAATCCATTGACTGGACAGCAATGCAGGAGCCACTATTATGAAAAAGGAATAAGCAGAAAATTTCAACCAGTGGCTGGGTGAGTTTAGGAAAGCTGACATTCCATATTTGTGTATGTATACAGATAATAATGCTTAAAATTAGATAGAAAGCTGGATATAGCCAAGACTGGTACGCATAATACTCTTCTCTTTTTCTCTCCTTTTTGTGTTACAGCTGTCCAGAAGATAGCAGTGAACAGATATGCCTATGATGAGCATTTGGAAAGACTAAAAGAAGCAAGGAGTATGTATGCAGTGCAAAAGAATAACATTATTTAATTTAACATTATTTAAAGTATTGCTCTTGAATACTATATTAGCAAACTGAGCGTGCTTCTCTTAACTGTAAAATCAAGCATGCTCAGGCCAACTGCAGGAGTCAATTGCAGTAGTGTACTCTGATGTTGTGGGTTCAAATCCTTATGGTAACAAATATATATTATAATAATTTAAAAGTATTACATAATCATTTCAACAAAATTGGCATACATACCATGCTGTTAACTTAATCTGTATTATTTGATCAAGCATATCTGCAATATATGCATATTGTAAGAGTTACTTGGAACAATTATCAGTCATAATTTGTAGTTGTTAAAAAGTATAATTAATGTAAAAGTGAAATTCTTTATTTATATTGTAGTAGTGTATTGTATGTAATATATAATGGTACTAGTTATATCCTTTCTTTTCTCTTTCCCCACCCCTTATCTCAATTTTTTATTTTTATATGTGTGGTCACAGTGTTCTGACATCATCAATTTCTGCAACTCACAAAATGATTTACAGCACAGGGAGGCAGGCCAACCAGTGAGTCTCAGCAGACCACACCTCCAACAGCTGCTGCACCGACCCCCAGCACAACTGGCACCCAGCTTGGCAGTACTGCCTCTGCAGCTCCTGCACTACCTGGGTCATCCACATCAGGTGGTATTACTACAGCTGCTGTTGCAGTGGTCTCCTCCAGGATTATTGGCGGAGATGGTGATTTTGTCACCCACTAGATGAGGTCATAGAAAGCACCATTTTTGCATGCCACAGCTGGGTGTAGAAGATACTAGCCAGACTGGGCAAATGAAAATGCCACACACTCCAACTGTAAGCTGAGAAGGTGGACAGTAATGACAGTTCTGAGGATGAAGACTATATTCTCACTGTCCCCACGTTTAACAGGCATAGTCATCCAATGTCCCCTCCCTATCCCCAATCATGATGTCCCCCAATCAGTTGTGTCCCTCATCATCCCTGTCTCTTGTCTTGTTTGTCCTGTTTGTCTGCATCTGCTTCCTCACCTACCCTACTTGCCTGATCCTGAAATGCCTGTCCCTTACCCAACATTCCTCTCTTGCTGAAATAAAAACTCAAAAATGGGCACCTGTCCCCCCCAATTGCCCTATACATAGCTTCTCCACTTCATGCATGTGTCTTCTTGACACACTTGATTCAGTCCAGTTGGCTGTAAAACATGATTACATTGCTGTCACCCGTCCTTGTTGAGGTGACAGTCCAAATTCAGCCAATATTGTATACATATTCATTTTACAGTGTTGAAGTAGTGGATAGCTATGGTTCTTTCATAACTCCCTCGTGTACATTCTTATATTGCTTTCCCTTTGTACTTCCCTCTGCTTGGTTCACATTTTAACACTTTCCTATCTACCCTAGTTCACATCTTTCATCTGTACAAAAATAGAATCACACACCACACACATAAATAAAAAATCCTTAATAAAGCCCTTCACATTTTGTCCTCTGCATTTCCACAGACTTTGGCATCATGCACCAATGCTAAGTGATGGTGAATAGCTCTTCACATCTCATTGCACGGTACAGTTACCTCCACACAATGCTGCTTAAACTCACAGCACTAAGGAAACACACATTTATAGTAGAATAAAGGCACTCATGTTAAAATTTTCATATAAAAACTATTTATTGAAACTGATGACTGTATCAATATGTAACTCCAAATGTGTACTGTTAACATATATTTCTTGAGTACTGTTTGTTTATATAGAGTACTTCACCTTACTCATTCCCTCTCACAGTTCAAAGAATTGTCACATGTAATTACTTAATTATATCATGAGTACATATGTAAAAATATTAGATAGAATTGGATTTGAGCTCTGTATCATCTGGGTTCAAAATAAGAAGTGAATGCTATTACACCTGCTGCCACAGAGTCAGCTAAGCAGCAGGTGTGTTTCTTACACTCAGTACTGTCTGAAGTGCTGACTACTACACCTCTCTATTTTGTGTGTTTGCATGGAGGAAAATGAACTAATACAACTCATAATTTTCTGAATGAAACAGAGACTCATGTCTGCTTGTTGTTTATGTGCAAATAGGAAAAGCTGTATACATACTTTTTTAAGATTACACAGTTTATGACATAACACACCCAATATCAAATGGTTAGGAACACCATAGTTTCTGTTACCTGTGTCCACCATAGCCAGTATGGATTGTCCACCACAGCCAGTATGGATAAGTACTTCTCAAGTTCAAGTAGAGTCCTTAAATGTCTATCTCATATGCACAAACACTTTGCCATTGATAGCACAAACCAGCTGCTCAGCGGTACTCTATGGAAAGTGCTTATTAGTTTTTATCACTTATGTTTACTGCCTAGTTAGTCTTGTGACTGAACGCATATTTATCCTCAGTCATGTGTCACCTGCACTAATGAACTTGAAACTTGGTATCTCAGTATTTGTTTCTAAATATCAACTACACTACAGAAATAAATGCAAAATATGCATTGTAATATGCCATATACACCTTTATAATGACAATACACACTCAGTTTGTCTTATACTTGTATTAACATGGACAGCAATTCTTCAGAAATGTGAGCACACAAATATGATCACAAAAAAATGCATGTGTCTGTACCTGACAATTTAAGTGTGCAATGTACAAAACATACTGGGGAAACACCTGCATATTTCTCGTTTCTGCTACATGCATTCCTGACAGCTGTTTTCAACTAGTTTGACAAGTTGTCTCTTAAATTCTACCTGCACATTGGAAATATAACAGAAAATAGTACATCCACACTTTGGATACCAATCTCATGACAGGATATGCCAACCACATCATTTAATGATGATGGCATCAGCTATAAAGACAACTATCACAAGGCAAAAATCATACATCAGGGGTGTTGCAATCATTAAATACTGTGTTTTGCAGATGGGAACAAAATACTTACATGTGTTTTAGAAAAGCACAGCAGCCACATTATGTGTGAATCCCTACATATGTGTAAGTGTGTGTGCATAGTCATAGGAACATAAGTCTGTATCCTATACTCATCAATCCAGTCCCATGCAGAACTAATATCTCGACAGTCATATGTGGCTACCCATCCATTTCATACAGGCCTCCCAACATTGTTATTTAAATATGCAATGATGATGTCATCCACTATAAATTGTCCATCAGTCAAATGTGTGCTATGGCACTTGTATTAAGTCCTGAGTTCCCTAGCTGGTATACCTAGATAGGTAGGGGTTCTACTCTCACTACAGTCAACCAGTGTGTGTGTGTGTGTGTGTGTGTGTGTGTGTGTGTGTGTGTGTGTGTGTGTGTGTGTGTGTGCGTGTGTGTGCGTGCGTATGTGTGTGTGTGTGTGTGTGTGTGTGTGTGTGTGTGTGTGTGTGTGTGTGTGTGTGTGTGTGTTCAGAAGAGTGTGTATCCTGCTGTCAGCAATTAAGTCCCATGGAGTGCAAATATTCTGACAGTCATACATGCTTACACATCCATGTAATACAAGCCTCCCAACATCTTCTCTCAAACATCCAGTGATAATGTCATCCACTATAAATTGTCCAGCAGCATTTTAAAAGTCAGACTTGTGCTGTGGAGCTTGTATTTAAAACAAAGTTCTTTAGCTGGAGTGCTTATTTAGGTAGGGGGTCTAACCTCACTGTAGTCAAGATTTGTAAGTTTATGTGTGCACTCAGAAGAGTGTAACTGTGTATCCTACTTTCAGCAATCCAGTTCCATGGAGTGCAAAATTTGTGACAGTTGTACATGCCTACACATACATTTCATACAAGCCTCTCAACATCATCTCTAAACATCCAGTGATGATGTCATCCACTATAAATTGTCCAGCAGCATTATAAAAGTCACACTTGTCCTGTGGCACTTGCATTAAGAATGGAGTTATTTAGCTGCTGTACTTAGTTAAGTAGGGGTCCTACTCTGACTGTGATCAGTTGGTTTGTGTGCCTATGTTCATTTGGTTTTCAATCAAGACACCATGTTAGACCAGCATGTGAGACACTTTTATTACCATCTTCTTCTCACTAGGCACTGATGGTGTCATCAGCTGTGCAGTGTTGTTTGACGTTTTAAAGGCCAGGCTTGTGCTGTGGCACTTGCCTTAAGTACTTTGCTCTATAAATGGTTAAATAGAGGTTATAGTCTCACTGTGGTCAATTGGTGTGTATCTGTGACTTGCTTGACATTTTGAGAGACCATTTTAGACCAGCATATGAGACATTCCTACTACTGTCTTCTTCTCACCAGACAATGCTGATGTCATCAGCTATAATGTGTTGTCTGAGACTGTAAAAGCCAAACTTGTGCTGTGGCACTTCCATTATGCACTGTGCTCTGTAAATAGGAAGGGATTCTATTATCACTGTTATCAAATGGGGTGTGTGTCTGGGTTCACTGGGTTGACATTCAAGAGACCATTTTAGAGCAGCATGTGAGATACTCTTACTACCATGTTCTTCTCAACAGACACTGCTGATATCATCAGCTATAAAGTGTTTTCTGATACAGAAAATAGCAGACTTGTGCTGTGGTGCTTGCCTTAATGTTATGCTGTGTAGATAGTTAGGTAGGGGTTCTACTCTCACGGTAGTCAAATGGTTTGTGTGTGGATTCAGCAATCAGTATGGTGACAATTTTAAAATGGCATGTGAGTCCACAGCTATGTCAAACACTCTTCTGAACATTTTCTGTAGCATGCACTGATGATGTCATCCTGTATAACATGCATTCTGGCAGCATTCAAGACATACTTGTGCTGTGCCAGTAACATTAAGTACCATGCTCTTAAGTGTCTTTATCTTGATATATAGGGATTCTAATCTGACTACAGGCAGCTTGAGTGTGTTTACATCCAAATACTACTTTTGAGACAATTTTACAAGATGTGACTCCACATCCATGTCAGACACTTCTCCCAACATGTTCTTCTCAGCATACAATGATGTTATCATACTCCATAAAGTTCAATGTGACAGTGTTAAAGGCAGACATTTGTAGTGGTGCTAGTGTTACATTGTATGGCATTCATCTCCTATACCTACACAGGTATAATGTTCAAATCAGACCCAGTCTACTGGTGTGTGTGTAGTTGGTGGTACATTATAGTAATTGTATGATCTTTCGAATCACTTCTCATTTCACTACCACTTAGGAGAACATTTGATGTAGACCTATACATACTCTTAGCTTTTTCTGGCCACATGATATCCTTCCTGCAGAGGAGTGGAGGATGTCCTCATGTCAAATATGTATATACACATCACAAAGCAGAGTTCTTCCATGAGCCTCTGAAAGCCATCTCCAGATCACTGCATGTGTGATTGCTAATTATGTCATGGTGTGGTGCACATGTCACATATGGACAGTGGCAGTATGTAATGCATCAAATACAGACATGCATACATAGTCTTGTTATCTGCCATCATATAGATATAAGGAGTTTGTTTTAAATGGTATAAGGAAGGCTATGATTTTATGTGATGTTGGCTGTTAGCTTAATAATGTCCTATGACCCTATGAACATGTGACATGTCAATGTTTCTGTCATTGACATATGCTATGTTGAGTTGTGGATGTAGAATATACCTACAAGAGGGTATTACAATCTATGATGTGAGCTAATATATTGCTGGCCACTGCTGCCATTTCTTTATATGCTCCTTCTATAACAGCTGTAGTAATATGCCTCCTGAGAACTGTTGAGAAGGTATGATAGACTTGTACGTATATTGTTGGCTTATTAAAACCTGTTGTAGTGGAGCAAATCAACATTCAGCATAGCTAGCATTCAACCATCACAGTGACACTTGCAGTATGACACAGGTGAGCATGTGTCAACCTGCCATCATTAAATGATCTGTGACAGACATCAATATAAATTCATACTGAGCACATGGGGACATAAGTCTTGTTTCATCCACATGTTGTAATGCTATGATACACATAAAACTGGCATGTTTTGATTCAGTTGCAACCTTGTGGAATTCATTGTATGTGCAGTTGTGTTGCTATTCCCAAGGATTACTAAGATGGTCAGCAGTGCCATTGTGTGTCTAGCAGCATTTGTGTCAGGAAATGTTCTGCCTGAGCTACAAACAACTGATTTGTAATGTGTCCTTATATGGCATCAGGCTATTCAAACACAGCTTTTCCATAAAACACATATAGGAATATGTTGTGCAGTTGTAATTGCATAACATTGTTACAGTTGTATGACTGTGTAAAAAGTACCAGTGTGCGGCATGTGATGCATGACCAAGGTTGTATTTGTAGGCAGTTTCACAAATTATTTATTTCAATTACTGGAAATGTTAAGGGAAATACACAACTAAGCATACAGATGTTTGTTGATGCCACCATCCATACTCAACCAGAGAAAATAGGCAATCTGCTAGGTGATGGTTTGTCTTACACTTCACCCCCTGTTGCCAGTGGCCATCGGCCAAAGTATACATGCAGACATCACACAGTTTTTCTTCTCAGGAGAGCAACTCATCTGTACGGTCTCTATGGCTAATCACACATAACATCCCAGGTTACATATAGAATGACTTAAAACCTGACATAGCAGAATCAGTTGGATCCCTACTTCAACACAGCCTCCAGACAGCCTATGTTCTTGTAGATGGGTGTACAGACACAGTCACCCATCTGACTAGGGTGGGACCATCACCTGATGCATGGAGTTATAGATGCATACTGCTGACTGTCATCATTTGTGAGGCAGACAAAGTACTCAGGTAATCATATTGATTACATCTGTTTGATGTCTTCATGAAGGTCACCAAGGTCATGCATGAGGAAAACACTACCATCCTACATAACTTGACCTGGCCAAGATATTTGACACAAATCCACATTCAGATATTGCACACAAACTGTCTCAAGTGGGTATAAACATTTATATCACCAGGTGGGTTGACAAATGGATAACATACATGACACATAATGTCGAAGTGTATAAAGTCACCTCTATCTAGAGTCCAGTGACCAGGTATGTACCTCAGGATTCTGTACTAGGCCCTTTTCTTTTCATTATTTAAGTCTCATAAGTCAAGACTAACTTATATATCCTTTGCTTAACCAGCTATGTGGAGGACTGCAGATTTTGAATAATTATTGAATCCAAGTTTTGTATTGGTATAATGCAGACAGTATTAACACACACAAAGGCTTGTTGCCACAGCCATGGAGATACAGTTGATGAATGAAAATCATGAGGGGATTACTTCCATTATGAAAGCAAATTCACAAGCTAATTACAACATAGACAGCACACCCCTATGAGCAGATCAAGTGGTATGTGACCTGTGTACTCAGGTAGATGGTATATGAAACATCCACCTAAATGTACCCACAGTGGTGACTAATCCCTTGTATGTAGCACAACTCCTAAGTATGTGCAAGACTTCCACAACAAAGGACATTATAGTTCCAGTGTTCTCAGTCCTCATCACACCAATAATTTGAGTACAATGTACCCTTTTGCATGTACCTCCCAACACATCTTTCAGGGATGTGTTACTCAAGTCTATCACTTTCACCACAGTGAGCTCATATGCATCTTATTGGCCATATGTAATTATTCTTTGTGATGCATAAACATTATAAGATGACAATGCAGAACCCCCCTCAAGGTGTTATACAAGATGCATGTGTGCTACATGTTCCTGAGATGCATGCAATAAATACATAGCTGCTTGACAACAGTGATGGCATGGATTACATTCATGGAAGTGTGGATTGTGGTAAACTAGCCACGATTGCTTGTAATTTAAACTACAGATGTAACAGTGTCCCTCTTAACACCTCCTAAATATGTTAATTTTTTTAGGAAGGTGTGCTTGATTCCCCTCATAGATTACTGACAAATCACGACAGTTGTACAAGTGTGTTCTTGCAGAACCATGTATAAATAAATCACAATCACATATGTTATGTCAGTGATACAGATTAATGGTGGTATTATTCTGATATTGTCCATGACTGTGCATGCTTCTGTCTACTGCTGTCCATCAGCATGTTGCTATGTGTCCTGCTTAGTTGAGACCTATGCTGACATTGAATTCATATTCAGGCAAATCATTTTGCACAGCTTCAAAATATTCACCTACTCCTGTTGTGTACACCACCCTTGACAAATGTCTTCTACAATGATCATGTCAGGATGCTTATATCACAAAATATCTTGTCCATTGATATGTCACCTTGTGTGACAGTCACATAATATACAATAACTGATGATGATATTGATAAATCCACACAGGAGGTATAAATAGCAGTATGTACTGAATCATGTAGATATATGATTATGGCTCATGTTGCAACTGTCCTGTCTTTGTGGTGTACTTACAGTGATATGCCCTCATCTGCTGTACATTATCATGTTTAAGCTGTCCTCTTACCCCAGTGTTCATTCCTACAATCCATGTGTGTGTGTCACTTTACAATACACAGACTTCCCTTGAATACTTATTTCTAATGCAGTATATGCACCCTTGATGATCACTAGCAAAACTTTTATTAGTAAGCCAAAAACTGATTTGCACACTACTCTGCACTGACTGCTCTTTCATGTAATGTGTTAGAAATCCATACATGTCTTTATATTAAACCTTGGTAGTCATTGTGGTGTTCTGCATAATTCTGCAGAGCTACTTTGCTCATAGGTAAGCAGGATTGCATGCCTGCAGGTGCTCATGCTGCTTTATGTGGTTTCCTGGCTGACAACACTATTGCTGGCCATGAAACCACTCTTGTATTCATGTAAGTGTGATGCACAGCATGCATACGCAAGTAGCACTGCTGCTGCTCATTGTGCAAACACACACATTCCATGTAGGCTTCCAGCTAAGCCTACATGGAGTTTTTGAATCCCCAGGTAAGTCTTTGTTAAAAATGCAATGATTATATTATTCACATTTGTTAGCATTCAAGCTGACTCAGTTTTAATATTGATGTGTGTTTCTTTAATAAGTATTTTTTACAGAGATGTGTCAGCTATGTAGTAATGTGATTATGGTTATGTAATTTCTTCTCATTAATGCTTTCAGTTCTATTTAGAAGTTGTGATGAAGTTCTCATTTTAAATAAAGGTAAATCCAAAAGTAAGGCAAGTACTACCACGCTGTGTATGAAGCAACTTCACTTTATTAAAACAATAAAAGCAGTATCATAAGCACTTTCGGGTAAATCCCTTCATCAGATGATAAAACACTAGTAAAAACATAGTGTCTAATATAGTACAACACGACCAATGAAAATCAGTAGTTTACTCTCCTTTTTGCTAGAGCTGGTTTTAAAGGGACAACATCATTTAATCCTGGGGCTTTGTCAGCTGCCAGTCTAAGAATCCATTGCATCTCTTTGTATTCAGTTTCATTATACAAGTCACCCATTCTTTGACTTCTATTTACAACACATATAACCATAAAGGCAAATACATGATCACTATGCAATTCTATATGCTTGTACAGTGCATTGTGTTATTTTCTTAACCTTGTATCTGACAGATGCTTAAAAATTCTATCTTTAAGTCTGCAATTTGTTTTTCCTACATAATATGCAGTACACTGTTGACAGTCTGCAATATAGACAACATTTTGCATATTACAGTCAGCATACATATTCAAAAAGTACTTCTTGTTGGTCCAGGGGTGTATAAAACATTTTCCTTGTAAAAGGTGCTTACACACTTTAGAGTGTAGGTATGGATAAGTTCCCTTCTTCTTAATACCTGGACTTTTAAAATGCATAGGTTCTTGACATAGAATATCTTTCAAATTTCTATTTCTTTTAAAAATAAATCTATTTCGTGTCCCTACAACTCTAGTTATATTCTCATCTGTTAAAATAATTCTCTAGTTGTCTCTAATTATATTACATATACCACCTATATCATTACTGTATGTTAAACTTATTTTCAAACTTTCATTAGGTTTTTGGACCTGTGCATCTACCTTATTAGGCCATTATTTTACCTCTATGTAACCATGGTTTTACACTTTGTTTTCTATAGAGACTGCTGTTGTCCATTTCCTTTTTCAGTAGATTTTTACCATAACCTCATGCTTGAAAATTATTCTTTAAAGAGTCCAATTTCTGTATAAAGGAATTTTCATTCATATAAAGTCTGGATATTCTACAGCCTTGTCCCTTGACTATGTGTTGGAATACATGTCTAGGTACATTCTATCATATCTAAACATGCTGTTGGTCCAACAAGGCTTCCTATATAGTGAGGGCTCTACCTCCCCATTTTCTTTCTTAGTAAAACTAACATCCAGGTATTCAATAACTGAACTGGAATAATTCAGTGAGAATCTGAAGAAGCTGGTAGTAGGCTCTAAATACTTAACAAAGGATGTTAATTCTGATGTGGTGCCTCCCACAAAAAGAAAACTTTGTTCACAAATCTATTGTAAAAGAAAAGTTTGTATTTCCAATCATGTGCTGCCTCATATATCACCATATCTTCCCAATATGCCAAGACTAGGTTATCATATGTGTTCGCACAGGTGTTCCCTTTCTTCAGGTCCATAAAATCAAACACAAATACAACAGTATATATAATAAATGTTAACAAATCAACACTAAAATCTCCTCCCTTTCAAAACAGGTTTCATAGGAAGCATACAATTTAAGCCAGGTAATTTGTCAGCTACATGAGCAGGGTTGGGTGAACAGCCCTTCAACATGTACCTGGTTGTGTTTTGTGTGCCTAAGATGACTATGATAGTTCGATGAGATAATTTTCATTGATATGCCTATATGAGGAAATGAACATTCGTTAAGTTTTGATGAGTAGCCATTTGAATAAAGTTTTAATTGATTGGTGAACATAGATCAATGTGAAGGTTATGAATAGAATAAGGGAACACCATGCTTTAACTAACTTACTAGCTAACTAAATATTAGTGATAAAAAGATTGTACAAAGTGTTTTGAAGATAATATAAGCTAGACAGATAGACTGATAACTTGATAGATAAATAGATAGATAATCCTTTGACATCAGTGATAATGTAATTCAATGTAATCATTAAAACAATTTTCAAACATCTTGTTTAATAAAGACATTGAATAATAGCAACAACTCTTGGGAGTATTTGGTATACTATGTTTAGCTCATGGCAAATATGCAAACATTATTTACTGCTGAAGTACAAAGCAGTTCTGTAAATAGACTAGTAACTTGCTGGTTTTATAAGACTGGCAAGTAGTTTACAAAGGCACATTTTACAACTAATTATACACTTTCAAGTGTTTACCTCTCACTTGAGTGTTATAAATCCCTAGTACAGGCCACTATAGAGTTTGGTAGCTGAAATGAACTACTGATCAATGCAACTAAATAAACTGTGAGAAATGTGTCCCAGTTTTCCTCAGTGCTAAGTGATAAGTCATATTTGAATCAATTTTAACTCAATATAGCAAACAAACTAAATGTTACAATTTATGTACTTTCCTTGTGACACTAAAACATACATTTTTGGCATGTTACAAGGACTACAGTTATATTTCCTTTATCTGCAACACTTGCTGTGGCTCCAGCAGGACTTTGATATTGCCCTATGAATGAACTATCACATGGGTGTGAGCATGTGCAGTACATCACTGCACTATCCTTGCTGTCTCCCATCAGTGCAAAGACACAGAAAGGTAGTGGAATACATTTAGAATTATTTTATAAAGGTAAGCTGTTCCTTCTGAAATGATGTCATTACATAAGAACTGATATGACAGACTCTGGTTTGGTCATCCTGACTTTGGCTTAGTGACCAAAAACCCCACTGTGGGTAAATTATGAATTAGTAATACGCAGTCATGGCAATTCATAATAGTATTATATCTGCAATACAATATATTAATTACCACTTTAACATGGCTGTTTCCATTTTTTAAACAATTAGAAAACAAAGGCAAATAGCTTAAAATAGATACCATGTCCAGCCGTAAGCATGTGCTTTCTAAATGGTGTGTACATTATGGAAAATAGATAACTATTAAAATGCTGTAACATAAAATATGCTATCTATGGAGGATTATCTGAATGCAATGGAACTGTTATAAAAGGAAACCAAGCTCTTTTTAAGTTATTATTATTATTTCGTATAACATCTATCAAATCATTTGTAAAACCGAATTCACCAACTTCCGGATCCACTCAAGCGCTGTTCTTGCGGTTAAAACCACCAGCAAGGAGCATTTCCAGAAAAGGCCTGATGGTGATTTTCATTCTGTTATAATGTCTGACTTTACTGCCATTAGCATATATGCACAGTCCCCTGATAATCCTTTTTCTGTCTATCTGTAAGAGAAGCTTGGTTTCAATTGAAAGTGCACAATAATTAGAAAAACATACATAACTGTCAGTGACTAGACATACCCCGGGATTCATGAAGCTTGCTCCATGCGCCGGAGTAGCATCGGTGATCTAGCACTAAATATGGCCGTTGAGTGATTCAGGTAAGAATTGTTTCCACTTGCACTACCAGCATACACCAGAGCTGCGCAACTCACTGTGCTTGTATGCTAATTACCCCATGTACAGCAGTGTAGCATGCAAATGAAGGTATATAGTGATTCATGAAGTGATGCAGCTGTAGCGTAAGCATGCAGAAATGTAAACCAAAAAAACGGTTTACATTTTTTCAAACAAAACATCGGAGCCATGAAAGTGGACCAAATTTACGTATTACAATGTTAACATATGCCAATGGCTAAATATACAGCCAATGGCATAAAAAACACGCACAACACATAAAAAATAACATTTAATGTCATGGCCACACTAACGCAAAGTACAATTGCAGTGCATGGGTGCACAAATGGGAACACAAGGAAAATATATTTAGATGTCATAAAACTGCAATGTAACACAAATCATGATTTTGCCATAATAGTCAGTGGTATACCACAACCAAGGTGCAAGGGTTGCTAAGGGTCTGTGACAGTGTTCCACGCGGTAACTAGGAATTATTAGTCAATGCCATGCAAATGAGTCAAGTAATACTGAATCACAAACATCCTGCTGGCATAAGGATGTACCACACGGTGCAGCGGTACAACACCGAGGAGTGGCCTGGAGGTAAACATGACATCATGAGAGGTGTGCACCATTGTAGCTGTAAGCATATTGGAGCATTGATAATCCGGGTTGCCTGTTGCTAAGCAAAGCTGCAGGATAGGGGTGTGTACCTAGCCATACCTATGCTTAGCTGAGAGCACACAAGGTGACTGAAAGTGCATGTGAACGTGGATGAAAACATGCTCAAAATCCCGAAACTGGGTGCACGTGGCACGCAACTTAGGTGAAACAGGAAGGTCATGGGAAGACAATAAGGAAATGCTGCAGCATGGTAATTGGAGTACAAATGAGTACTTAACACCTAGAAACTCACAGTGGGCCATAGACAACAGCTAACAAGGCTGCTAGCAGCTATCTGCAGAACAGGAAAGGGGAGGTGTCGTACAGCAAAGAAAAGAGAACTGTCACAGCAGAACAAAGCAAACTTGCAGTAGATCAGCTACATAACACATTTTCCAACACTATCCTGGGTTGTGGAAGCACAAAACAAGAAAGGCAGCAGCTGGATGCATGCTTGACAATGGGAGGTGAATCTGGTTGAAAATAGAAGTAAAGGGCAATAGATGAATCATGGCAGACAAGTGTAAGTCAACACCAAAGGCCCCACAATAGCAGTACCTGCTGTAAAACCAATAATTAAGATACCCTGCAGCCGGAATAGCACAAACGCACCCAATTACACCAGCATCATCCATTGCACAATAGTATAAGGTGTGAAAGCCCCACACACACACTTGTGTATTCCCAGACACTCTGCACCATTGGTGTATACAGATGGAGAACTTTTAATATGTATATGTTAGGGGCTGCCATAGCTTTGATTCACCAGTATGTGTTGGAGACTGACGGTGGTGTGGAGGATGATGCTGACAACCATCTCAGGCACCGGAGGAGGAGACAAGTGTTCAGACCCAGGGTAACCTACCAGGGGCTACACGATCTGGAGATAGTAGAGCATTACAGGGTGGACAGGGACATCATACAGCAACTTGTTGAGCTGTGCTAGCCATGCCTCAGAGCAAGAAGTAACAGAGGGGAACCCATCCCAGTGGACATGAAGGTATGTGTAAGCTTGAGAATACTAGCCACAGGTAACTTTCAAAGGCCAACTGGGGATATCATGGGGATCTCACAGGCATCAGCATCCAAGGTACTCCACCAGTTCCTGGATGCCATGTTACCACATGCCAATGAGCACATACACTTCCCCCAAACACAGGAGGAGTTGGCCAGCAATATGCGTCTCTTCCACCGTTTGGGGACTACCCGGAAGTACTGGGTGCAATAGACTGCACGACATACACATCAAGTCATCACCCGGTGAGCAGGGTAGGCGCTACATAAATCACAAGGAATTCCCCTCCATCAACTGCCAGGTCGTATGCAATGCCCAGGGCGTTATCATGGATGTGTGTGCCGGCAGTCCTGGAAGCTATCACGACTCCCACATCTGGCATCCCTCACAGCTGTATCAGGTATTTGCCAGGGGGGGACATCCCATATGGCCACCTGGTGGTGGATGCTGGCTATGCACTGGAACTGTGGATGATGACACCCATCAGAAATGCACACACAGCCATGCAAGAATGCCATAATGAGGCACTCGCAGAAACCAGAATCATTACAGAGCGCATGTTTGGGATGCTGAAATCACGGTTCCATTGCTTGAACATATCTGGTGAAGCCTTGCAGTACTCTCTGGGAACATGTGCCCACATCTTTATAGTATGTGCCATGCTACACAATATGATCCTGCGGAAACAGCTGCAGCAGGGACAGAATGGTGAAGGCCCTCACAGCCCACCACCATTGCCAAGGGACCCACAGGCACAGGGGTGCTCAGACTATGAACACCCTGTGCTATACCCAGTAGGCAGATGGAGGCATGCTCAGTATGCCCATGCCTTGGCAAAGAGGGAAGGTATAGCACACACTCTGATAGTGTAGGCACTCATGGACTGACACCCTTATCCACCTGCACACACAGCAAACATGGATGGCACACACACACGACCACCTGTAAATTGTCATGTATAGGTGGTCTACTGTGTGCATCCTACATAGGCAGCCCTCAACTATTGTACACACAACTGCCATTGGCACAAGGTAAGTAAGTCAATACCTGAATAGTATATTAAGCTATCAGCATGTGTCCATACTGTATGTACAAGTTCATAGATACATAGGTAGGTACTTGGCCAACCTCCGAGGCCACTCATAAGCATAAGCAAAACGTGTCTGCTGTCACCACCCCATCGATCAACTAACTGTCCCTCTGTGGAGCAGAGCCACTTACAGGATCCCTGGGGTGTAGCTACTGTTCACCACCCACTCTGCAAGGATTCCCCGGAGTGTTAGTGAGGGTTTTTGTATAATGTAATTAGGGATATGTTTCCAAATAATGGGGAGTATCCCTGACAGGAATCTTCACAGATGTGTACATGTTACATAGTGTACCTTAAACACAGCTTGAATATATAGGTAGTTCTCCACAGAATAGTAAATATGTGGAACACACAACCGCTGAAATGTGCGTTCATCACCCTTGCACTACCAGTGCCTGCTCTGAGAGGTAAGATATCACTGCCAGGATTAGAACACGCAACCATGTACATATTCATCACAATAACATACCACTAAGCTACCTGAGATGTACCAATGGTAGTTGTGTATACTGACAGGATAAAACACAAAAGGTAGGAATGTGTTGAAATAGAACAAATTGGCATGCACACAATGAAAGGTGTATGTTTTATATATATATATATATATATATATATATATATATATATATATATATATACACACACACACACATCATATATATAGAGAGAGAGGGAGAGAGAGAGATATGTTTATATATGGGGATATACATATATATGTAGATATATAGATATGTTAACAACATCTACATAACCATGGAGATACACATAAATGGGATACCTACCACATACCGACTGCTTTACATACCGACGCACGTAATCTTGAGGCTTAAGGTCCGAAAGAACACAGTACCGAAACACCAGATGCGCGATGAGTAATCTCACAATGTTATTGTACAGTTAGTTAGTGCTTCTGGTGTTGCGGTTTGGGTAGGTTACTGTGTGTACGTGTGTTTCTTAGGGCTGTAGTGTGTATAAGTGTGTGTTCTTTGTGTGGTGTGTGTTGTTGGGGGACTGTAATGTGTGGTTGTGGGTTAGCTTTGTGAGTCTGTTTGCATGACCTAGGATGTAGAATATTAAAGTAGTGGGTGGTGTGTGGGGCTCAGACACCTACATGGGGTGTGTAGGGGGGCTTGGCCACCTGCTCATACGTAGTGTAGGATGGTTTGTTTGGATGTGTTGGGAGGCAGTGTGTCTGTGTGTGCATGTGTGTGTTCCATGTTCGTGTTACCTTCACGAGTTACTGTCGATGTCGGTAATGTGGGGTGTGAGAGTCTGTTCCCGGGACTGTGTGCGTCAGAACACTGTGGTTTCAGATTTCCGCAGGTCTCCCGTATACAGCGGTTGAAGTGTTCACGTATGTGTATAACATAGACCATAGCAATCACACATTCCGCCACTACCAACCTTTATGAACAAAGGTTATGGAGAGTATATACCTGTAAACAATTACAAATATGTGCTATGGACATGAGCTAATGATAGTGTTACCACCTGTTCCACTTTGCGAGGGACATTCCCTCTTTGGGCAGTTGTGTCCTGACCAAATATATTAAACGTGGCAAATGTCCTGGGATTGTAGGACATAACTATGTCCCATAAGTACTGTAATAGTTGCATACAATAGTTATTTCTGTATCTAAAGTACCTACATGGTACAGGAAACAGGATAAGCTACTAAACTGCTACAAGAATAAGCTTATAATTATGCAAGAAAGGAAAGTTTTATCCCTTGTACTGACTGTGGGTTTGTGTTGGCCTGTAAAATCAGATGTGTGTCCAGAAAAGGACCCACTATGGCTATATGAAAAGGTGGCAACCCTAGCCAAAGAGGGTCAGTCACCAACACAACTATGATGACTGCAAATACCTATGACAGAAATACACAGCTATCATGTAGCAACACGTTATTACATTCAGATGTATTACCGAAAGGATTCAAGGACTAACATCACCTGCATGCTATACAAGAACCACATAACAGTGCCTTAATGAATCAGCCTGCAAATACCATTGTAGTAGTTCACAAAAGGATAGGTGTTCAAATAGGGAAGGAACCCTCACGCACATAGCGATTATGTATAAAAGCAGTTCCTACACACCTGCATTTGCTATGCACACCCACCAACATCACCCCCACACCCAAACATATTAAAATACAAACTGTAATAACATCACAAATCATTCACACACTGTACGACATCTGCAAAAGCCTTAAAATACCTTGTAAGAGACACACTAACATGGCCCTAAGTGAAATAGCGGCTGTTATACAATGGAACAGCTGCTGATGTAATAGGGTTTGCTTGCATTAATCCAGTTTCAGAGGGTTGTGCATACACTGGGATGTGTTAGCAGTTAGTGAGTAACAGCACAGTATGCTACACTTGTACACCAAATCAAGGATGTCTGGTGAGCACACTGTACACCACATAACAGTTCATGCATAGCCATATGGCCTTGAGCTGGCCAAACATCCTTGCCAGACTTAAACATCTGCAGAAGTATCAGGTACAAACAAACCCTGCATAAGTAGCACTGTTCTGAAATATAACAGCTGTACTCACATGTAAAACTAAACCATCTAGCCATTACACACAGTCCACGGGAGTTATGAAGCTAATATATCTCTGTGTGTCTCCATATAGCTGTTGAAATATATCGCAATAACACATCTAGGCCATTTCCCTCGAAAGTAAGGCAAATGGACAATCCCTAAAAGGAGTATTCACTTATACACCACTGTTGCCATGGTATCGGCTAATGGAGTAGCTGCACAGCTGATGTGCATCCAATTAACGACTTGGAAACAGCAATTGGTGGACAGGATACCACATGTTACCGATATGTGACTAGAAAAGGATGTGTCAGTGTCATCACACATTCAAACCATCCGTATATATCAGCAGAACATTACAAATAACATTGAAACACAAACCGAAAAGGATTGAATCAACTGTTAATGATACGTCGGGTTACTAATAAGGTATGTAGAACAGTCAGTATGTCTGTGTATGTAGTACTATTCTGTAGTATTTAAAGTGCACGCAATCCATATAGTGGAAACAGTTATCTTGTAGTGATGTATTGTTGAGCATAGTCACGCTTGTAGTATTTGTGTTTACTGCTATAGGTCATAAGGCAAACACCACATACACCACAAGGCATGCTATATAAGGGCTTTGAACAGAAATACTCCTCACCAGCCGACATAAGTGGCAGGGTTGGTCCAATAAGTATGTGCTATAACAGGGGATAGTATATCTTGATATATTGTAACTGTAGCCATATGTATGGGTGTAATACAGAGAATAACATGTGGAAGGTTGGGCCACTGTGCAAGTATGTTTTGCATTGTGGGATATTGTGCCAATAACTGTGTAATGTACAGTATTGTAGGCAGATATGTATTAAAAGCTACATAGCATTACTGTAATGGTAGGCAAACATTAGTTATGTCAATCGGCATTTACAATACACAACAGAATACATATGTCTTTTAGTGAGCGGACAGTTTATCAGCATGATAGCAAAGTAAAATGGAAGAGCTATTTAACTATCTATGCACATAAGACATATAATATGTGCAAAGGTAGGTACTAGGCTGTCTTACCAAGGGTATCTGTAAGCCTAGCTAGCATGTGTTGTCTTTTGCCACCCCCATAGGTTGGTTCCCTGTGCCTCTGAACGGCAGAGCCAATAGTTCCCTGTACCTCTGTCCAGCAGAGCCACTGCATTGATCCATGGGTACGTCTGCCTCCCATCCACATAGCAATGTTTCCCTTGAAGAGTGCTCGTGAGGGGCCCTGCTTGATTTACATTGGAATCATGTTTCAAAGCATAGGGAGTGTCCGCATCACGAATCTATCCATTCAGCACATCCTACTCATCATTGTGGTTAGGTGCATATCCCTAGAGCATGTGGCTCCCAGGGGCTTCTGTTTAGGTGGACATATCCAGCAATACAGGGTTGGACATGGGCCTTGTATGTCAAGCAGAGATCACCTGTGAGTATGCGGTATGCAACTGAGTACTGCTGGAGTTTCATAGGTTGGGCTGCATAGGTCATCTGTATGAGGTCAGTAATCCTCTTGGAGTGGTACTGGTGTGGTATTCCAAGCTGTTGTTGTTGTCATGTAAGGTATATTCCAAATGGGGGTGTTGTATCCTTTAATGGGTCTGATATGACATGTATAGAGTCACAATGGCCTCTCTGATCTGGATGCAAACCCATAAGAGATTAGGGGGGCCATGTAGAAGGATATTCTAACCACCTTGTCATTATGGGTATCGAAGGAGAGATTGCTATCTACTGATGTTTCCGGATCCCGTAATACCTTTTTTGCATGTAGGGGACTAGCACCTATGTGGTAGTCAGCGGGTAATTAGTTATATCCAAAGGGGATGACTATGCACTTTTAGGCATTCAGCTTGACGCCATGATATTAACACCAGGTATCTGTCTCAGTGAGACCCTTCCAGAAGGTGTCTGTAACAGCTGGGGAAACAATTATGTCACCTAGTTTGCAGTCGTCTGTAAACCTTTTCAGCCAAAGCCCTCCTGTGCTTGTCTGTACATCAGAGAAGTATATACCGAACATGAGGGGTCCTAGGACTGAGCCCTGAGGGACGGTAGTTGTAACTGGTATACAGTTGGACCTAGGGTATGCAACTCCTACTGTGTGTGTTCTGTCCGTGAGCCACTTTGCAAGCCATCACATGACGTAAGGGTTAATGTTCTGGCGGATGGGTATGTTGATAATACCAGAAGGAGGAATGGTGTTGAAAGCCTATGAGAGATCTAGGTAGGCTTTGTGGGCCTCCTTACCCTCATCTAATGCCTTGATAACTGTCTCTAAGAAGCCCACCAATTTTAGGAGGCATGGTCCGATCTTAACAATGCCAAACAGGGAGGGGTCAAAAGTTGGGAGGTACCCAATGTCTCTGACAGTAATCCATGATGTGCACCATAGTCTTGCAGACCAGGCTAGTCAGGCCTATAGAGAAATAGGTCCCGTGGTCCATTGTGGCACCACCTTTGTGGAGTGGGATAACTGTTGCTGTGTGCCATTCAGGGGGCACTATGCCCGATGTGAGTCTATTATTGAACATGGTGCATAGGTGAGGAGACAGTAAAATCCGAAGTTCATTTAAAACGCAGCCTGGGATGCTGTCCAGTCCCATGGATGCTGTGATATTGCCTTCAGAGTGTGCAGCTTTGAGAGGGATCTGCCAGGATGTTGCCAATATCCATTGTTTCTGTAATGTTCGTGCCTTTGTGCTGAAACTCAGAGCAGATCTGGATATTGACATCGAGGCTCTGCGGTTGTAGTTGGTATTAGTTGCTTTAAAGTTTTCATAGCTAGCTTTGGAGGATCGAAAAAGGGTTCTCACCTTCTTACTGAGGCTGGCCAGGGATCTCCTCCATCCATGGTATTGTACTCAAATTTGCAATAGTGTCTTCCTCCTGTAGTACAATATGTTTATGGCAGGGGACCACCAGATTGGTTTAGTTAATTATGAGTATAGCATCCTAGTTCTGTTTGGGATAGCACAAGCCATGCACTCTTGTAAGTGCTTATAGAGTGCATTTGTGTAGGATTCAGCAGTTGTAACAGTACTGTCCATCTGCATGGGTGTCATGACTCCCACCACGTCTGCCTTAAGAAGCATGTAGTTGGCTTTGTAGACATATTTTAATGTGGTTTGCTTAATGGGGGATAGGTGCGGGATGTGGATATCAACGTTGTTCAGCACATGGTCTGATCGGACCAACGAGGAGTTGGCTTCATGTGTGGAGCACCAGTCACTCATATTGGTAATGACTAGGTCTAGGATATTGTTGCCTCTGGTGAGTGTGTGGATATGTTGAGTCAGGGCATTGGTGTTTATGGATTCCAGAAACCATTGAGCTAATGTGTTGGTACACGAGTATTTTTCCCAGTTAGTGGTGGGATAGATACAGTGAGGCTTATGTGATGAGTGTGGTGTTGTGCGACTCTGTACCTTCTCCACATGACAGTCAGGTTCAGGCTTGGTTGGAGAGACCTTTACCTCCAGTTTGGCTAGATGAGTGCATCTCTCACAGATTGTAGTGTTGGGTGGTAGGCGGAGAGGCTTGTCTGTGTACATGAGACAATGTGTACATTGCCTTAAGATGTCCAGATTCATCAGATAGACAGGTGACTACACTGGCAGTTGACTCTTGGACATGCCTGAATATAGAACTACATTCACCTAGATAAGTGAGGAAAGTGAGTACAACAGCTACATTACCCTACGCAAGTGAGAAAAGTATGTACAAAACCTGTTCACCCTTACCTGTAGGTAATGAGGAAGATTGAGTGCTGCAGTAATTATTAGCTTACATAGTGCTTGCAAGTCCTGAACAAGTGCTTAGCATGAATAAGCAATCCAGATAGGGTCTTGGATAATATTAAAACATGGTCCCCTCCCCCCAGTAGGTACACAAGCATATATCCAAGTACACCACAGGGCGCCAGTACCCACAACTATGCAGGTACAAGCTGCACTCAGTCTGCATGTGACCTGCCCACATGACAGGTTGTATCATACACATATGGCAAAACAAGATGCTCTCCACGTACACATCATGTAAAACATAGCTCCATGTCAGGTTGTGTACACACTGAATGGTGCACACAAACAGGTATCACAACCAAACAAAGGGGGAGACACCACTGATAATGGAAAGTACATCACTACTACCCTGCTGAGTCTGGTCTGGAAGGCCATGAAACTTGATCACTTAAGTGATGTCAGCAGTAAAGATATAGATGACAGTATGGTTGATGTCACACTGCATATCATAACCTTGCCAGGCCATAGGACATCATCACCCATACTATGTACCACCTACACTCGTATACTAGATGTACATTCCTATGCACAGGAGTGTTTAGCAATAGGACTGCTGGCAGAAACAACACTAAAAAAGGCGTCTGAATAATACGTGATCATCACACCAGTGGCAGCTACAGTATGTCAGGGTTAATGAATTCTATTCCCCCTCATTGTAGTCCATACCTCACAGACAAACAAAAGGCATCTGCCTATTGAAGTATGCAAATGACTATGACCTAGCAGCAAAAGCTGACTTGCATTGTCACCCCTATGTTAATAACCCTGTACCCATGAACCATAACCTAGGCAGCGGTCATCATAATGGACACTTGTGTGTGAGGGATGCAGCTGGGAAGTTGTCTTTCCTGTGATAGCTATGTCACCACAACCATCAGGGAGTCATATGTGGCAACCCTAATAATAATAGGGTGCCATTCATGAATATAGAGATCATTGTCCAGCTATACAGACCACTCAAGTGACCCATATCAGATCACATATTTCCTTTAAGGGGTATTGGTCATGTGCAGATGGCCTATACCAGCCTTCCCATTCAGCATCTCCACTATGTAGGATGATGCATAGCCTGAATAAATCCATGTCCAACCCAGTGATGTCGGACATGCTACATGTACTCATCCTGATCTCGAACACATACTTCATGGACATCCACCTATCACATGCTGGACAGATCCTTGTCTCATACACTTGACATAGTCCTGCCATACTATGCATTCCTGTCTGTCAAAGCTGCACATCGCTCCCCTCTCAGACATGGTGTGATGCCCGCATGGTAATGCATGGTATATGTATCATTAACCCTGTGGATCAGTAATGTGGCATTGCTCCACCTGGTCCCACAGACTTGCCTGTCTGCTACTGCCAGGTAACCTTTCATCCTAGATGCATACATGGCCCATGGCATATAGCCCACTAGTTGACTTTGACTGTACATGCCATAGTTGATATCCATCCCTGCAAATACCATCTGGCTAGCCAGCATCCCATGTGTATCACATGTGCAACACAGGTGATACATGGCAGGATGTTGAATCACTGTACAGTGCCATGCAGAGGTATATGACAGAACATACATGTAAAACCTTATGCGAGCATGTCTGCAGGGTCACAGGTCATGTCTGTTAAGGCAGTGTAAGTCTTTATATGTGACATATACACTGCATCAAGATCGACTGCATTAATGTGGACACATCCAGCCATGTGCTGATAGGTAGGAACACCAGTACAGGCAAACAGACATACCCACATCAAGACAGTAACCATATGGAGTATGAGCAATGTAATCAGGTGACACACACACACACATATATGGTGATAATATCCACTCAACATTGAGTGTCACATGTGTGTGACACAAACACATCAATGTCATGTAGGTTTGCAAATACAACTATTTAAACTGAAGTAATGCAATACACATGTATGTTCAGCTGTAGCTCTGTATGTCTCTGAGGTTCTGTGACCTGTCTCCATCATTATGTCTTCCAGGTATTCCGCATGCAAGGCTTCCCCCTTTTACATGCTTGGAGGATGAGGCCCTCATCCCATATCTACTCGATAATCACAACATCCTGTTCAGCCATGTGCCACAGGATGCACAGCAGTGGGATGCCCTGTGGATGGAACTTCGCAGGAGGGTTAATGATATGGGTGGCCACAACCGCACATACTAGCAGGTGTGCAGACACTGTACAGACCTCATTAGATGGGCGAAACAGTGTGCAAATGCAATCGCCAGGGAGCAAGGTGCAACAAGTGGTGGAACTCCAACTCAGACCCCACTTACACGTACTGGCCAACCTGGGGACACCTGCAGAACCACATCCACAAGCCTTCACCGATATTGTGGAGGTGGGTGTCTCTCAACCACTGAGCCTGGAGTTGCCTGGTAAGTCAGTACTGCACCTATAACAACTATATTCCATATAGCTGCATGTGTCACTGTACAATATGTAATGTAACATCATATGCAAGGCATGTATACACACATGCTGCATACCATAGTATGCTACTCTGTGTATGCACACATGTGCATACATCATAGTATAGTCTAATGTACTGGTTTATGTGTTATGCACATTGATCCCTGTAGCCTTTATACATGGGTGAATTATGCTCATACGGCTGTGTTACTCCGATTTTGGTACCTCTGGCTTCCATGGCGACAGCAGCCCGTTGCAGGTGAGAGTGTTACTATTTATCAGGAACCGTAACGCACAAATCTATCTGCCATGTGGCCATTCACAACATGTACACATAATGTATGGTCCTGTCACAATATACAGGTCGGACTTGCAATGCATCAGAATGACTAGCCATGTGCCGTACTTGCAAACTATGTGAATCATCTCACCTACATGAATCCTCACAAACGTTATTGCCAGATGTGTTGACAGCTGTGCATACAGTGGTGGAGGTACTGTTCACTTTAGGAATGTACAACAGATCTGATTTACACATGTGGTGGAATACAAACAGTACCCCACAGTGGGCTGGAGTATGGCCAGCACACGGGTTTCACTGGTGTGGATGATAGCCCTGCTATGAATGTCACACAATGTGATGGGCTATCTTGACATGTCCATGACATCTATTTGTCTGGCTGCTACACTGCCTACCTAACCTGAAAACATATCTCACATATCACCCTTTATCGGCATAACCCTGTTTTCAGTGGAGCATATATGTCATATGAGACAACACAGACACGTGAAATAGATGCCTATCACTATAATTTGGACAACACATGTACACACATGGTCATGGAGGATGGCCAGAGACATGGAGCAACACACACACACTAGAAGTGTTGTGCTTGTGTGTACACCATGTCGTACAATGGCTACACATGGTTCGGCCATGGCCTTAATATAATGGTCATAATGTAGATGTGGAACGCTAGACATCCTACAGGCCTGTGCACATCTTGTGTAGGCATAACATCAATCCACCACATAGGATGTGTTGAACATCTTGAGGGTGTTGCAACATGATAGCAGTTACCTGTACAGTATCCACATCAGGCCACAGATACAGTATATTCCCGTTGCTGGTGATGGACATAAATGCCATACTAGCTCCTTGTGTGTGTGTGTGTGTGTGTGTGTGTGTGTGTGTGTGTGTGTGTGTGTGTGTGTGTGTGTGTGTGTGTGTGTGTGTGTGTGTGTGTGTGTGTGTGTGTGTGTGTGTGTGTGTGTTTGATACCCAGATGTCATGTGGGGCATGGTGTACCAACGTGTTCGCCATGTCTGCCCATAGTTGCCAGGCTGCAGCAATATGGTTGCAGATGTGCAGGGGTGTCATCCGTATACCCATCAGTGACCTGTGTCACAACTTTCACATCATGGTTTAGTGTGTATACACCTCAGTGACATGGGTCACATTCCACAGTATATATCTATTGTATCTGAACACAGTCATGGCTATGAACCCTGTCTGTAACTCACACTGTATAGCAATAGAGACCCCTCATGATTCCCTGCAATGGCCATGCATATCAGCTAAATTTGCAGTATATCTGTAGGGTGGACAGACAACACTGAAATGGTACACCATTGCCCACTGTATATTCGACAGGATGCCATTGTGTTAAACATGTATGCATGACATTGCACACGTCAGCAGATCACATGTCATACTACATGTGATTATCAAGGCCATATGCCACACATCAGGCAGGTGTACTGTTAACCTGTGCTGGACCACATGGTGTAACACAGGGATGTATGCTAACCACTACTATGATTGCATAATTTGCATGCCATCTGCTATCACACATGCATGCTGTGTGCAACCTAGGGATGTATGATAATTACCACTATTATTGTCTGTGCTGCATGCCGTCTGCCATATCACATGCATGTTGCATGCCTTTTGTCATATCACATGCGTGTGTGTGTGTCTATTGTATAAATTGTAATGTACAGTTCTTGTCTGCCCTTACAGGTGATGTAAGTGCATTGTTCTCCTGTGGTACATCAGATGTTAGTGTCCCCACAGACTCTAGCAGTGATGATGAACATATGATTGGGTCACAGGCAGAGTTGTCAGGGGCTGAAACTATGCCATTGGTTGCCATTCCATCTATATCCACCTCATCCCCGCACACAGATCCCATACCTGCACATACCCATCACCAGTGGCCATAGAGAAAGGACAGTTGGCACATGATAGCTTAGAACAGGAAAGTGTGGGGGCTATGGAAGGTGTGCCTGCACACCATGGTGTCAGCCAAACTACTGGTGGTGCCCTACATAGGCACGTGGCCAGTGCTGCTTGTAGAAGGACCTCAGGCCAACATGCTCCTGCACGACAGAGCAGAGCAGCTGGTGTCACCAGGCGCATGTTTCAGGCTGTAATGGAAGCACAGGCACATGCTGAATGGAGCAACAGAGAAGATCAGAGGCTACAGAGGGCTGCTGTCCATTCTTTAAACAACAGCATCCAGGCAATGATAAATGCTCAACAGCAGATTGCTGATGCTTTGGATAGACGGTTGGGTGACATGGTTGAAGTCCTTGATTGTGGCATGACAATCCACGAGCGTTAGCTCTCTGTGTTGGAACATCTGGTAAGAGTGAGGTGTCAGGTACGTTGACGTAGGCCTGCTACATCACCTGTGTCAGGTCTATATGTACGAGCTACCTCACATGCCTGCTCCCATAGTGGTGGTAACAGCAGCAGTGCATCTGGTGCTGTGCTGTCCACACCACAACACAGCAGGCTATGTGCATGTGGCCCGGGATGATCCCAACAGGGACATGGTTCCAGTGGACTAGTAACATCAGACAGTACCCAATCTGCACCTCTTTCTGTTAGTACCCGTGCAACCCCTGGCAGGCACAGATCACATGTCTGTGGCCAGACACCGTGAACTGTAAAACCTCACCTGTACAGTCTGCAGCTGTCAATAATACCCCTGTGTAGGCCAGACACATGGGAGAACTTTGTGCAGACCTACACACACACACTGGACACATATGTAGGGCACTGCAACACACACATGCATAACATTCACACACGCCAAATTAGATCAAAGGCCGAAACCCACACACATGATGTCATCCAATGGTGCAGCCTAGGCTTCTGGCAAACAATAACACCCTGTGCATATGATGATGCCTGTGTCACATCCCTGACATCCACACCATCGGTGCAAGGGGCATGCTCATGGTCTGATGCACAGGGTGAATAGACTAGGATGATATGTGTAGTTTACAAATGTTGACGACTGTTGACAGTGAGTAGATATACCATGTAGTACAGGTGTACGATAATGTTAACAGTATGTGTCTTGTGTAACAACAGTGCAGTCTCGGCCTCCAGCAAACATTAACACCCTGTGCATATGATGATGCCTGTGCTGCATCCCTGACATCCACACCACTGGTGCAGGGACATGCTCATATGGTCTGATGCACAGGGTGAACAGACTAGGATGATATGTGTAGTTTATAAATGTTGAGGACTGTTGACAGTCAACAGATATACCATGTAGTACAGGTGTACAATACTGTTAACAGTATGTGTCTTGTGTAACAACAGTAAATGCATGTTGGTCATGTTGTTCTGCTGTTCTTCTTCAGGTCTAATTGCACATGCCGGTAGATGTCAGTGTTTGAAGTTAAGTGTCCCATATGTCAATGTGGACTACTCACAGGTATGTATGACTATACCAACATGCAACATGTAGCTGCCACATACCAGTGAGAATGTCCCACATTACAAACACATCTGCTGTTCCAAGAGCATGATAGCTGTGTATTAAGCTACTGTGGCCACAGACGTGACATCCATAAAGGGTGACATCACAGGTACAGTTACATGGAGTGGTGAGGTAAGAGAGTGGTCTAGTTGATTACAAGGGTAAAGGCCAGTGGGAAGTTTGATGCCTCAATGGGAATCAGTAATACACGTTCTCATGACAGGATGCCAACACACAACTGCTCCCACACACTCAGGTATTGACACACATGTATTCAGTGACACTGTAACATGCACACACACACACACACACACACACACACACACACACACACACACTCACACCACAACACAGCAGGCTATGTGCATGTGGCCCGGGATGATCCCAACAGGGACATGGTTCCAGTGGACTAGTAACATCAGACAGTACCCAATCTGCACCTCTTTCTGTTAGTACCCGTGCAACCCCTGGCAGGCACAGATCACATGTCTGTGGCCAGACACCGTGAACTGTAAAACCTCACCTGTACAGTCTGCAGCTGTCAATAATACCCCTGTGTAGGCCAGACACATGGGAGAACTTTGTGCAGACCTACACACACACACTGGACACATATGTAGGGCACTGCAACACACACATGCATAACATTCACACACGCCAAATTAGATCAAAGGCCCAAACCCACACACATGATGTCATCCAATGGTGCAGCCTAGGCTTCTGGCAAACAATAACACCCTGTGCATATGATGATGCCTGTGTCACATCCCTGACATCCACACCATCAGTGCAAGGGGCATGCTCATGGTCTGATGCACAGGGTGAATAGACTAGGATGATATGTGTAGTTTACAAATGTTGACGACTGTTGACAGTGAGTAGATATACCATGTAGTACAGGTGTACGATAATGTTAACAGTATGTGTCTTGTGTAACAACAGTGCAGTCTCGGCCTCCAGCAAACATTAACACCCTGTGCATATGATGATGCCTGTGCTGCATCCCTGACATCCACACCACTGGTGCAGGGACATGCTCATATGGTCTGATGCACAGGGTGAACAGACTAGGATGATATGTGTAGTTTATAAATGTTGAGGACTGTTGACAGTCAACAGATATACCATGTAGTACAGGTGTACAATACTGTTAACAGTATGTGTCTTGTGTAACAACAGTAAATGCATGTTGGTCATGTTGTTCTGCTGTTCTTCTTCAGGTCTAATTGCACATGCCGGTAGATGTCAGTGTTTGAAGTTAAGTGTCCCATATGTCAATGTGGACTACTCACAGGTATGTATGAATATACCAGCATGCAACATGTAGCTGCCACATACCAGTGAGAATGTCCCACATTACAAACACATCTGCTGTTCCAAGAGCATGATAGCTGTGTATTAAGCTACTGTGGCCACAGACGTGACATTCATAAAGGGTGACATCACAGGTACAGTTACATGGAGTGGTGAGGTAAGAGAGTGGTCTAGTTGATTACAAGGGTAAAGGCCAGTGGGAAGTTTGATGCCTCAATGGGAATCAGTAATACACGTTCTCATGACAGGATGCCAACACACAACTGCTCCCACACACTCAGGTATTGACACACATGTATTCAGTGACACTGTAACATGCACACACACACACACACACACACACACACGCTCACGGCTTCACCAACACAGTAACACACACTCACACACAGTTGCTACTGCTGTGCTGATGACTCCTGCCTATGTGCAAATCATCATTACAGTACTGTGCACCTACATGACATACCACAGAGAATACACATGTACAGGTAGTCAGTATGGCCTAAGATCGGGGACATCAACACGGATAGTTGAATGCATCGCCTGGATGGTGGGAGGGGTTCTATCAGTTCAGTATGGTAACATACATCCTCACCCCAAGGATCAGTCAGCCCTACATACACACACTGTGGCATTCAGTAATTAATACACCTATGTCATGCACATACAGATACCTCACATGTGTGAGATACACACCCCTGCCTATGTCCTGCTTTATACATTGCAGTCTGTACAGATATGTACACTAGTGTACAGGAGAGTGAGTAACAATTGAGATGTATTCCCCACAATACATGACAAATATGGACACACACGCAACCACACATGCCAGTACTTTGAATCTCAGACCTGCCTAGCTCATGTTATGTATGTCAGATGTACAGCAGTATTGCATGCATTACAAACTTTACTGATGCTTGCTGTGCCAACAGTGCTGATATTTGCACTAGGGACCTTTGAAATCACCCTGACCACTGTCTAAGTTGTGTGCTATGTCCTTCAATTAATGACACCATTGCTTACCGGTTACACAGGGTATTGTAGGACCGCTTATGACACACCTGTGAGCTGTCCACAGCAAACATCCATCTGCAAAGATGCCCCACCACTTAGTTATTTCAACACATCTGTCCATACCTGTGGTACATCTTTCTGTACATTCAGCATATCACCATATACAGTTGGCAATGTTGAGGCTGCATTGCAGCTGCATGATGTACTAGGATACACACCACCTGCATACATCAGCAACTGCACACGCATGTTATCTGAATGCACAACACTATGTTTACAAGAGTGTAAGTCCTACAATCCTGACATTTGGTCATGTTTGTAGGCATTGCAATTGGGGGATATGTGTAATAACATACATGACACATGGACTGTTGTATGATATGATTGGTGACGAGTACAGAGGGGATGTTACCTCTGTCAACATTGTACTGTTAGCATTCAGCAGCCATGGACCTACATTCCATGTGCATGTGTGTAATGGCTGTAGCCGCCTGTTTGCACAAAGGACTGCAACAGCTATGCTATTTACAGGTATGTTGCTTGTGTGGCATGTACATACCCATGGCAGGTACATGCATGTTATATCCATACATGAGGGTGTGTACTGGTGTACAGCAACAGACATCTGCTAATGGTGGACAGTACTGAGGACCCTTGGTATGTGTACAGATGACCTGGTCACAGACAGTGGTATCATTGCATTACATAACACATGATGCAACTGTGTCAGTACATGTGTACTGTCTACAGTTGATGTAGAGCTTAGTACAGTACACAACTCAAGGGTCACATGGTGGCGTACTCGTCTGTCATACAACATGTATAGTTGCGTGGTGGTGGTCTGAGGGCATGGTGGTGTCTGCAGTTTACATCCTAGAATGCAGTATGTGACACTGTGTCCTGCACATGGCTCATCTGTGATGCCTTTCATGGGGGGACCAGTCAGTACATGTGAGTGGCCTTAATGTATGTGGATAGACCACCTGGAGCAGTCCGTACCTGTGTTATGGCCCACATGTCTGGTTCTGAGGTATATGGTGGTAGTGCTAGGTTCTGAGGTATATGGTGGTAGTGCTATTGTGCACTACAGAGACATCAGCCAGGTGTTCCTCACTGCACAGATGTCAGTACTCCCCATTGTTGGATCTACAGTGGCCAGCTGTGAATATGGATGCTACACATCTAGCACTGGTTAGCATAAGAAAACAATGCAGTTGTCCTGTAGGTGTATGGAAGTTAACCTGTGTTTAGGACATTTGCCTTGGAATGGCACTGTGTGGGCAGATATGACTTGGGTAATATCCACACTCCCTTGTATCATGGATGCATGTGATTTGTGTCAAAGGCCTGCCTACTGTCAGCCATGTCATCCCAGAATGACAGCTGATTTGTTAAAGACCGGTGTCAAATATATGTAGAGCAGCGTTCACGCTAACAATGACAACTACCAACACCAGAGCCCATTACAATGTGTTATTTACGTCTACCTGTAATAGCATGGCCACTGTGGCCCTACGTGTTTAGCATCAGAGTGCATCCCAGTCAGCCCCGTGCTACTAGGAGTATGAGCATGCCCAGTATATCCTCGTGTAGATGGACACATAGTAGTGCATTCCGACCAGCCCTGTGCTACTAAGTGTGTGAGCATGCCCCCTGTGCTACTAAGTGTATGAGCATGCCCAGTATATCCTTGTGTAGATTGACACATAGTGCATTCCGAACAGCCCTGTGCTACTAAGTGTGTGAGCATGCCCAGTGACACCTTGTGTTGGTTATGTGCCTTTGTGTATGGGCATGGCCATTGTAACCCTGTATAGTGGTAGTAGTCGTCCATTCCACAGATGGGCATACTCCAGGTCAGGATGGATTCATACTTTAAACACACAGGTTCACAGGTATGTACATCTTAAGTGTCAGCATCCCTGTTGATGTCCGCATTCCCAGGCGGTTATAATGACAGCCTTGACATGTGTAGTCTGTGTGGCGCGATTCGTATATATGTAGTATTGTAATAGTAATCTGTAAATAGGCAGGTGTTCCGTACCCGACACTGGCATGTGTGTGAATGTCTGTCCCTGTTTGCCGGTGGACTCTAAATTGCTTTTAGACTGGCCACACTCCATACATTTCTTATACCCACTGTTAGCAAGGCCGATTATGTCACCCATCTACAAATACACCTCTGGGAGGGCTGTGTCCCAGTAATCTTGGTAGCACATTCTGAAACTGCGTAATGCTGTAGTGTAATAAAGTAGTTAGGTCAGTGTTCTACTCCCACACTTGCCGTGTGTGTGTTTGTCTCTTCCCATTTGACTAAGGACTGAGTAATATCTTTATACTGCTCACACTCCATACATTTCTTATATCCACCGTTAGCAAGGCCGATGATGTCACCCATCTACAAATGCACCTCTGGGAGGGCTGTGTCCCAGTAATCTCGGTAGTGCATTCTGTAACTGAGTAATTCTGTAGTATGATAAGGTAGTTAGGTCGGTGTTCTAATCCCAGCCATGCCAACTGTGTGTGTGTGTGTGTGTCTCCATCTGCCTGGGGACAGAATAATGCTTTTAGACTGCTTACACTCCATACAATCCCTAATGCCGTTTTTGCCAGTGCTGATGATGTCACCCATATAGACGTACATCTCTGGGAGTGCTGTGTCCCAGTGATTTCGGTAGCGCATTCTCTAACTGCATAATCCTGTAGTGTGTTAAGGTAGTTAGGTCGGTGTTCTAATCCCAGCCATACCAACTGTGTGTGTGTGTGTGTGTGTGTCTCCGTCTGTCTGGGGACGGAATAATGCTTTTAGACTGCTCACACTCCATACAATCCCTATCGCCATCTTTGCCAATGCTCATGATGTCACCCACCTAGAAGTACACCTCTGGGAGTGCTGTGTCTCAGCAATCTCGGTAGCGCGTTTTGTAACTGCATAATGCTGTAGTGTGATAAGGTAGTTAGGTCGGTATTCTAATCCCAGCCATGCCAACTGTGTGTGTGTGTGTGTGTGTGTCTCCATCTGTCTGGGGACAGAATAATGCTTTTAGACTGCTCACACTCCATACAATCCCTATCGCTGACTGTGCCATTGCTGATGATGTCACCCACCTAGAAGTACACCTCTGGGATTGATGTGTCCCAGTCATCTCTGTAGCACGTTCTTTAACTGCGTAATGCTGTAGTGTGATAGAATAGACAGGTAGGTGTTCTATTCCAAGGCATGACAGGTGAGTGTGTTTGGCAGTCATATCCTATGTGTTGGTGTCTGTGAGTGGCTAGCTACTGGATGTGTTGAGGAGTGTGTTTTGTTGTTTTCCTATATAGTGGCCATAAATGTCACAATCGACCAAGAGACTGGGTTGGCAAGACATACACATACATTCGGCAATAGGTCTGGTGAATAATGTCAGCAGCCCTAATCTTACCCTTAATACAGTCTGAACCCATGTGATGCACAGAAACACATTTGCCTTGATATTAACACCAGTACATAATGCAGGAGGCGCATGTGGTTTCCTTTTCATTCTTGCCTAATGCTTTTGTGTCACATGGTCTGCTGTTGAGATATATATTTGATAAATACGCATGTGTGTCTATATGTATATGTGTATGTATATATAAATATATATATATATATATATATATATATGTGTGTGTGCGTGTGGACATTAGCACACATAAATGTACATGATGGAATACATGTCCTATACTGTTGAATGCCTGTGCTGGATGATCTGTACGTGATAACCTCAGATATATGTACATCTGCCATGGCTTAGTGGTAAAGCATATCATCTGTGGTGTGCAGGGTCCCAGTTTCGAGCTGTGCAGAGGCTGGTTGTTTTGTTGCTGGGAAGAACAAGGGACATTGAATACAGTGATAGTAAGGGGCTTTTAACCAGTTGTGTGTGGGTCTGCGCAACAGTAATCAGTGGTTATTTTTGGGGAGGCTCAGTATGGGTCATGTAACTATGCATTAGAAGACAATACTATGCAAACGAGGTGGAAAAGAGTGAATCCTGTTTATCCCCAGGGTGTGATGCAGGTCCCAAGAGTGTATGTGTAGAGATAGCCGGGTGCAGGACTCGAATATAGGTGAAAGCATGGGGGGGGGGTGTCAGGCATACTGTACTTAGATTGGAGCCCTGTGTCTCGGGATTGCTCCTAGCTTAGCATGCCTAAGCTAGGGGTGTGTCTATACCTGCCTAGTGCAATTGGGAGGGACAACAGCAGTAGGAGAGTAGTCAAGGTGAACAAGCTGGGCAAACAGGTGATATTTATTAGAATCAGCAGATTACAGGCCCAGCAGACCAGCCCGGCCCAGAACACTACCATAAAGTGAGCAAGCACCATCCCCTCAGGTTTTTCCACACTCTAAACTACCGGTGTATACATGCGGGGGAATTTTAACAAACAATCCTACAAAATCAGAAGGGCTGCAGCAGGCAACATAGACCAACATGTGCAGGAGGCTGAGGGTGGTGAGGATGTGAATGCTGCCGAACAACCATCAGTGAGGAGATAAAGAAGATTGCACAGACCCAGGGTAACCTATCAGGGGCTACATGGGCTGGAGATAGTGGAATGCTATGAGGTGGACAGAGACCTCATACAGCAGATTTTTGAGATGTGCCGGTCACATCTGACACATCAAACAGGCTGAGGGGAGCCCATCCCAGTGGATACCAAGGTATGTGTAGGCCTAGTTATACTAGCCACAGGTACCTCCCAAAGCACAACTGGGGATATAATGGGGATCTCACAGGCATCTGCATCCAGGGTATTCCACCAGTTCCTGGATGCCATGTCACCACATGCCAGTGAGCACATACATTTCCTCAACACACGTGAGGTGTTGACCAGCGATATGTGTCTCTTCCACCAAATGGCAGACTACTCTGGGGTAGTGGGTGCTATAGCATGCATGCATGTATGCATCAAAACACCACCTGGTGAGCAGAGTAGGGCCTACATTAACCACAGGGGCATCCCCTCCATCAACTCTTTTCCGAGGTACAGGCAAACGTGGGAGGACTATGGCTCACCAAGTTCGCAGACGACTGCAAACTGGGCGCCATAATCAACTCTCCAGCTGACACAAACATCCTTCAAAAAGGTCTCACAGAGACAGATAACTGGTGCCAGCACCATGGTTTAAAGCTAAATGCCAAAAAATGTATAGTCATACCCTTTGGCAAAAACAATGTGCCCACAAATTACCACATAGGCGGAAACCCATTAAGTACAGAGAAAGTTATTAGAGACCTGGGGACCCAAGTTGATAGCAATCTCTCCTTTGAAAACCACATTGCCAAAGTGGTTAGAAAGACCTTCTACATAGCCCACCTCATCACGAAGGGTTTCACATCTAGATCAAGAGAGGTAATCGTGCCCCTTTATTCATCCCTCATCAGGCCCATCATAGAATACAATGCCCTTTTGGGATGTACCTTACCCGACACCTGCAGCAATTAGAAAGACCCCAAAAGTATCTCACCAAGAGGATCAAGGGTCTCAAACAGATGCCATATACTGCTCGGTTAAAAAAACTCCAGCTCTACTCAGTTGCATACCGCCTACTTCGAGGCGATCTATGCCTGACATACAAAGCTATGTCAAATCCAGAATTAATGGACATGCTCCACCTCAGTAAATCTAGATCCCTTAGAGCCACACGCTCGAGGGACTTGAACCTCAGCACAGAAATAAATAGAACTTGCTGGAGGGACAGGTTCATAACCCAGAGGCTCCCTTCACTCTGGAATAGAATTCCAGTTCATGTGAGGCAGAGCACCTCACTGAATCTCTTCAAGAAGAATCTCGATAAGTGGATGGGGGATCGTAGGTTTGTGCCAGGGATTACTCCTGTGTCACTATTAGACAGAGGCACAGTAAACTAAACCTTAAAAAAGGGCACAGTATACTCAAATCAAGGGGTGGCGTAAGCCATACAGAATCGGGCTAGGCTTATAATTGCCCCAGGGCAGATAGCCTAGTATGAACCTATGAACCTATGAACTGCCAGGTCGTATGCGATGCCCAGTTCTTTATACTGAATGTGTGTGCTGGCTGCCCTGGAAGCTATGATGATTGTGATATATGGCATCTGACACAGCTGTACCACAGCTTTGCCAATATGGACATTCCCTACGGTCACCTAGTGGGGGATGCTGGGTACCCACTGGAGCCGTGGCTGATGACACCCATCAGAAATGCACACACACACCTGAACAACGACCCCATAATGAGGCACACGCACAGGCCAGACATATAATAGAGCATGTGTTTGGGATGCACAGGTCACAGTTCTGGTGTCTGGACACATCCAGTGGAGCCTTGCATTATTCACCAGCTACATGCACCCAAATTGTTATGGTATGTGCTATGCTACACAATATGATCCTGCGGAAACAGCTGCAGCAGGAACAGCATGGAGCAGGGCCACACAGCCCCCCACCAATGCCAAGGCCTGTACAAGCACAGAGTGACTCAGAGGAGGAACAACCTGAGCCGGACCCAGTAGGCAGAAGGAGGCATGCCCAGTATGATCTGGCCTTGGCAAAGAGGCAATGCATAGCATATGCACTGACACAGTAGGGACCCAGGGAATGTCACTCTCTCTGACTCACACAGACAGTAAAAGGGATGCCAAACATGACACTACCTGTGCTCAGCCATGTATAGGAAGTACACTATGTGCATCTGACATAGGCAGCCCTCCAGCACCATCCTCAGGTCTGGCACACCCTCAAGGTAAGTCAATCAACCTACTAATTGGCAGTTGTATTAGAATGTGTTGGTACCTGTAGCTATGGTATGGATGTGAGCATGCAAGGGAATTTGGTGGACGAATGTTAGGACAGCAGACAGTAGACGTCCATAGTGGCACCATGACATCTGTAGCACATATGAGGGTCACCATAGTAGCCAGTAGTGCACAGGGTGTCATAACCCACTGTGGGTAATGGGCTAAGCATCTTGGGTGTCCATACAGCCCACACAAGTCTCAACCAGCTGGACAGGTGTAGACCAACACAGACAAATGCTGTACTATGGCCTCTGAATATGCCCAATGGATGACCCCCCCCAAACAGACCCACACAGACAGACTACAGCAGGCCAGACAGTTGGATGTAGGTTGTGAAGGCTAGGACACAGCCAGAAGAAAATAGACTACTTCACCATTTTGCCTAAATAAAAGGTTATTCTTGTAGCATTTTAGTTGCTAATACTGTTTCCAATAATATATAGGTATTTCAGATACAACATAATTGTTTTATGCAACCACTACAGACAATATATGGATTCTTTGCCCTAAATCACAGGCCATGTGCCATAATAACATTTATTTTGCAGGACACAGCTGCCCAAAGGGGAGTGTCCCTCACACAGGTGAACAGGTGGTAACCCCAACGTATTATGCTATCATCTACCTAAGGCAGTCGGCGGAATATGTGCTTTCTGTCACTAGCAGACCTCACATACGAATGGGGAGAATGAACACTGAATCAGGGACACTGCATAACACCCTCAGTGACACATTTAGATGATTGGTACTATTAACCTGACACACTGACAGTCCCAGAGCATATGTATTCATACACATGTGTCGAGGTACATGCTGTTTATGACTCATACATGTTGTCATTAGTCATTATGTGTATTCCGCCACCTGCCCACCTAATATCACTAGTTCTGGAAGGGTTTAGTTGGGACTGTGTTAGATTCTGATTCGTAATCACGGACGTCCATGATAATCGGGTACAATTCACTGATATAGTCCCTATGTGTTCCCCCAATGGTTTACGGACGATCCAGTAGATGTGCTCTTAAGGTTTGGGAGGTATGGGCATCTGCTATACCCACATAGGAATATTAATTACTTCCACGGGGCGGGCCTAATACATCTCTGCCAACCAACACCTGCACACTTAGGCCCATGATTGCATACCCATGATTCCCATACCTGACACCCCTCTACAGCACTCATCCTTACTGTGAGCGCAGCTAGGGTATGGACAGACCCCTACACACTGCCCACTCTCCCCGTGTCGGGACACATGTCGTACGTTTTGTCAACCCATGTGTTATCAGACTTGCACAACCTACTGTTCCGTGTACAGCTACATCCTGGTCACGTCAATCATCACAGGTTTGCCTAAAAGGGAAATTTTTGGTGTCCCAGAAGGGACCCTGTGATCCATGTTTAAAGTGTAGACCTTTCAGATCTCTCACACTAGTAGTTTTCTGCCAGTGGTCTGGAAAGCAGCGGTGTATTTACCTTTATTGCATGTCTGTATGTCTCACTGGCCTAGCTGGGGGGTGTGGGATGTAGACGTTTGTTTATTGGACCTCCCACTAACATATGCCCTGTCTGAACATATGTTACCCATAACTGCTGTGCTGTAACGTAACCTAGGTATGTACATGTGTACATTTACAGTAATATATATATATATATATATATATATATATATATATATTTTTTTGTGTGTGTGTGTGTGTGTGTGTGTGTGTATATATATATATATATATATATATATAGATATATATATATATATATAGATAGATATATAGATATATATAGATATGTGTGTGTGTGTGTGTGTGTGTGTGTGTGCATATATATATATATATATATATATATATATATATATATATATATATATATATATATATATATATATATATATATATCTACATACCAAAACTTGAGATGGTGCTCGTGAACGAACAATAACAATGCACGGAGTAGAATACAAAACACCAACTGTAACTCCAGAACTCAAATAAAATATACTAAGACAGCTTCATTAAGCAAGTTTATTGCAGCACAGTCTGCAGAAACACAGACCGGTGACCGGTTTCACCCTGAGGCATCATCAGTGTGTGACTGTATTGTCAGTGGACCTAATATTTATACACCATTTCAAAACATGTTGAACAACATATTTAAAGATACAAGCACCCAACTATAAATATCAAAAATTAAAACACTTCTTTGATCAATGTTTATTATAATGTTAATATATTACTTACCTATGTGATAATATTAAATGCCCTGTGTTAAAATAAATTATTATGCCAAAACTGGACTAAAATAAACACATGTACACTAATCTATCTTCCAACCTTCAGAATTACCATTGGTCATTCAGGCCTGGTTTAAAAAGAGCTCCTAAATGGACTATCCAACGTTGTTCTTTTTGTGTTAATATTTTATGTTTAACCATATCATTAAGACCCTGTATTTGAACCATATCAATTCCAACAAACACAAAATGAGCTGTGGCATGAACTAGCTTATGTTTGTATAAAGCACTACGGACACGTTGACACTTAATGTCACTTATGTGGAGGGCTATGCGCTGTTTCAGAGCACATGACGTTTGGCCTACATAAAATGCCCCACATTGGCATATAGCCATGTAAACCACCCATGTGCTGGTACATTTAATCAAATGTTTAATATCATAAACCCTCCTGGTGTTAACTGATGTGAAAGATTTAGTCTTAGACATCAGATTACAATATTTACAAAAGCCACAATAAGTATTACCCTCTATACTATTTGAAAAAGATACTTTTGGACCTTTTTTAAAAGTAGAAAAATGCTGCCCTAAAGATTTACCTTTCCGGTACCCAAAACTACACTCCTCATCAATAACCTGTGTGAAAAAAGGATCAGATTGTAAAACATGCCAGAACTTAGAAAGAGTACTTTTAATGTGAAAGGTATTGGAACCATAAGTTGTAATAAATTTCACCTTGCTCTTGTTGGACCCATCATTTGACTGTCTGTCCAATAATAATTGTGTCCTGTCACTAGACTTGGACTGTCTATAAGCTTTTTCAATTAAGGTTTTATTATAACCCCTGTGAATAAATCTCATCTGTAAATCTGTAGCTTGTTGCTCAAATGTGGGTTCCGTGGAACAAATTGTCCTGACCTGTTGGAACTGTGACCCAGGTTTATTTTGGATAGTGTGACGGGGGTGACAACTGCTAGCATGTAAAAATGCATTTTTGGAGAATGGTTTTCTATATAGATTGGTAACTATTGTTCCATCTACTGTTTTAGTAACCATAACATCCAAAAATTCTATATTAGTGGAATCAATGCCACCTGTAAATGTGATACCATACATATTTCCATTAAGGTATGTCACAAATTGTTGCCAGTCAGTCTGCCCCCCCCCCCCACACCACCCAACAATCATCTAAATATCTCCGCCACATTTCCAACTCAGATTTAAATGGATGTTCAACTGTATAAATGTACTGGACCTCAAGGTAACCCATAAAGAGGTTGGCATAAATGGGTGCAAAAGTTGCCCCCATAGCCATACCCTTTAACTGTAAATACCATTGATTTTGAAACTGAAAAGCATTATGTTCTAACACTAGTTTTAACAAAGACAACAAAAATTGCATTTCTGATTCCAAATATCTTCTGGACTGTTCCATCCAATATTGAACAGCCCTTATACCCCCCTCATGGGGTATACTGGTGTAGAGAGACTGAACATCCAGTGTCCCTACATATGCTGTTGAAGAAACTTGTAAATTGTCCATCAATTGTAAAAATTGTTTAGTGTCACGAATCCTGGCCGTGACCAAAGGAAGAAGCAATTTAAGTTTATATTCCAAATATTCTGACAGGGGTTCAAGCAATGATCTCCTGCCTGCCACTGTAGGATGCCCTGGTGGGTTCTTAAGTGACTTGTGGATCTTAGGGACTAAATAAAAATATTGAGGCTTAGGTGAATCAACCAACAGTTGTGCCAGCAAAGAAGTCAATATAATACCCTGATCTTTAGCCCTAACTAAAAAGTATCTATCTCTTTCTTATATAATGGTGTTGGATCCCCTGATATTTGGCTATAAAAATTAATATTGGACAGCTGCCTGTTAGCCTCTTGTGTATAAACTTGTTTGTCCCATATGACCACAGCACCACCTTTATCAGCTCCTACTATCACCATATCTTGATTTTGTGACAAAGATTTAAGAGCCATTCTTTCAGAGGAAGAAAGATTATCATTGTGTGTCCGAAAAAATTGGGATTGATTCACATGCAAATCTTGTAAAACTAACTGTTCAAAAGTTTTAATAGTACTATGATATGGGGGTAAAAATCCTGATTTTTTGAAGTGAAAACCAAATTCTGATTTTCTTGAACCTGTGTCCCTATGAGCAAAATAATACTTGAGATTTAAACTCCTGCAAAAGTTCTTGACATCGTTTATTACATCATAATGTCACACATAAAATGATGGTACATATCCTAAGTCTTTATTTAACACACTGAGTTCACTTTGTGAAAAAACATGTGTAGTTAAATTAACAACCAAATCATTAACATTCTGATTAGCATCATAGGGTAGAATAATGTCTGTTATTTCTGCAGACTGGCCTGAAATATTTGCTCTAAGCGCACATTTTTGGTGTTTACAACCTCCCCTCCTAAAGGGGCTCTATGTCGCTTGGAGATGGGTGATGTTAAAACTGCCAGCTCCTCAATATCAGTCTCAGTATCAGTGTTGGAGAAACTAGAAGAAATCTCTGAAGCACTGGATAAATTATCAGTCTTTCTTAAAACAGACCTTACTCGCTTTCTTTTAGATCTAGTAGGCCCTTTGTTGTCAGAAAAACATACTTCTCATTTTTGTTTTTTCCATGTATACACAGCTGCATTTTTAAAATCATTGATATCATTCTGGTATTTATTCATTTTGCGCTATTGTAGATCTTTATCATATTTGTCGGTATCAGACATAAATTGCACATACAATTCTTGATACTTAACAGTATTAGAAAATGTCTTGGAACGTTCATGGCATGCTTCTAGCTGAGACAAAAGGTTTGGCAATTGTTTTTCATAGTATTCCACCAACAGATGAATATACATACTTGAAGCCATTTGTTGTATGGCCCTCTATTTATTCATAAATTCAATGTAGTGAGTACCTAGACCAGGTTCTATGTAAACCCTAAGTCTCCTTGGTGATATCTTAGCCAACAAATAAGCTTTTAGAAGCTTGCAATGCCAAATGTGTGAACGTACCTTTTTTGAAGAATCCATTAATTGTTTGAATAAATGTTCCAAATCAGGTTGCCCCACTTCATCTTTAGCATTCAACACTTGTCCCATCTTAGGTGTAGTAGTGAAAAAAGTACAGTCATCTTTATCTGCTGCTATATTGTCCAAATAAACTTTAAAAACAGGACCATCCACCATTTCATAGCAGAAACTGTGATATCGCCTCCCTTGCTTACGCTCCGCTGTCTTTAACGTACCATTTGATGAAACATAACACTCCACCAACCAAACCACGTCAATTCAGACCAAATTCCGTTTCAGCACTCGAAAAAATACCAACAGATACCAAAACTCGAGATGGTGCTCATGAACGAACAATAACGGTGCACGGAGTAGAATACAAAACACCAACTGTAGTAGTCCAGTTTTGGTATAATAATTTGTACAAACACAGTGCATTTAATATTATCACATAGGTAGGTAATATATTAACATTATAATAAACATTGATCAAGGAAATGTTTCAATTCTTGATATTTATAGTTGGTGCTTATATCTTTAAATATGTTGTTCAACATGTTTTGTAATGGTGTATAAATATTGGGTCCACTGACAATACAGTCACACACTGATGATGCCTCAGGACGAAACCGGTCACTGGTCTGTGTTTCTGCAGACTGTGCTGCAATAAACTCACTTAATGAAGCTGTCTTAGTATATTTTATTTGAGTGCTGGAGTTACAGTTGGTGTTTTGTATTCTGTGCACCATTATTGTTCGTTCACGAGCACCATCTCGAGTTTTGCTATCTGTTAGTATTTTTTCGAGTGCTGGAACAGAATTTGGTCTGAATAGATGTGGTTTGGTTGATGGAGTGTTATGTTTCATCAAATGGTATGTTAAAGACAGTGGAGCATAAGCAAGGGAGGAGATATCATAGTTTCTGCTACGGAATGGCAGTTGGTCCTGATTTTAAAGTTTATTTGGACAATATAGAAGCAGATAAAGATGACTGTACTTTTTTCACTACTACACCTAAGATGGGACAAGTGTTGAATGCTAAAGATGAAGCGGGGCAACCTGATTTGGAACATTTATTCAAACAATTAACGGATTCTTCAAAAAAGGTACATTCATACATTTGGCATTGCAAGCTTCTAAAAGCTTATTTGTTGGCTAAGATATCACTGAGGGGACTTAGAGTTTACATAGAACCTGCTTTAAGTACTCAGGACATTGAATTTATGAATAAATAGAGGGCCATACAACAAACGGCTTCAAGTATGTTTATTCAACTGTTGGTGGAATACTATGAAAAGCAATTGCCAAACCTTCTGTCTCAGCTAGAAGCATGCCATGAACGTACCAAGACATTTTCTAATACTGTTAAGTATCAAGAATTGTATGCGTAATTTATGTCCGATACCGACAAATATGATAAAGATCTACAATGGAGCAAAATGAATAAATACCAGCGGGATATCAATGATTTTAAAAACGCAGCTGTGTTTACATGGAAAAAACAAAAATGAGAAGTATGTTTTTCTGACAACAAAGGGCCTACTAGATCTAAAAGAAAGCGAGTAAGGTCTATTTTAAGAAATACTGATAATTTATCCAGTGCTTCAGAGATTTCTTCTAGTTTCTCCAACACTAATACTGAGACTGATATTATGGAGATGGCAGTTTTAACATCACCCATCTCCAAGCGACATAGAGCCCCTTTAGGAGGGAAGGTTGTAAACACTAAAAATGTGCGCTTAGAGCAAATATTTCAGGCCAGTCTGCAGAAATAACAGACATTGTTCTACCCTATGATGCTAATCAGAATGTTAATGATTTGGTTGTTAATTTAACTACACATGTTTTTTCACAAAGTGAACTCAGTGTGTTGAATAAAGGCTTAGGATATGTACCATCATTTTATGTGTCACATTATGATGTAATAAACAATGTCAAGAACTTTTGCAGGAGTTTAAATCCCAAGTATTATTTTGCTCATAGGGACACAGGTTCAAGAAAATCAGAAGAAGTTGGTTTTCACTTCAGAAAAATCAGGATTTTTACCCCCTGTATCATAGTACTATTAAAACTTTTGAACAGCTAGTTTTACAAGATTTGCATGTGAATCAACCCCAAATTTTTCAGCCACGCAATGATAATCTTTCTTCCTCTGAAAGAATGGCTCTTAAATCTTTGTCACAAAATCAAGATATAGTGATAGTAGGAGCCGATAAAGGTGGTGCTGTGGTCATATGGGGCAAACAAGTTTATACACAAGAGGCTAACAGGCAGCTGTCTGATATTAATTTTTATAGCCAAATATCAGGGGATCCAACACCATTATATAAGAAAGAGATAAATACATTTTTAGTTAGGGCTAAAGATCAGGGTATTATATCAACTTCTTTGCTGGCACAACTGTTGGTTGATTTACCTAAGCCCCAATATTTTTATTTAGTCCCTAAGATCCAAAAGTCACTTAAGAACCCACCAGGGTGTCCTATAGTGGCAGGCAGGGGATCATTGTTTGAAGCCTGTCAGAATATTTGGAATATAAACTTAAATTGCTTCTTCCTTTGGTCATGGCCAGGATTCGTGACACTAAACCATTTTTACAATTGATGGACAATTTCCAAGTTTCTTCAACAGCATATGTAGGGACACTGGATGTTCAGTCTCTCTACACCAGTATACCCCATGAGGGGGGTATAAGGGCTGCTCAATATTGGATGTAACAGTTCGGAAGATATTTGGAATCAGAAATGCAATTTTTGTTGTCTTTGTTAAAACTGGTGTTGGAACATAATGCATTTCAGTTTCAAAATCAATGGTATTTACAGTTAAAGGGTACGGCTATGAGGGCAACCTTTGCCCCCATTTATGCCGACCTCTTTATGTGTTACTTTGAGGTCCAGTACATTTACACAGTTGAACATCCATTTAAATCTGAGTTGGAAATGTGGCGGAGATATTTAGATGATTGTTGGTTGGTGTGGGGGGGGGGGAGGACAGACTGACTGGCAACAATTTGTGACATACCTTAATGGAAATATGTATGGTATCACTTTTACAGGTGGCATTGATTCCACTAATATAGAATTTTTGGATGTTATGGTTACTAAAACAGTAGATGGAACAATAGTTACCAATCTATATAGAAAACCATTCTCCAAAAATGCATTTTTACATGCTAGCAGTTGTCGCCCCCATCACACCATCCAAAATATACCTGGGTCACAGTTCCAACGGGTCAGGAGAATTTGTTTCATGGAACCCACATTTGAATAACAAGCTACAGATTTACAGATGAGATTTATTCACAGGGGTTTTAATAAAACCATCATTGAAAAAGCTTATAGACAGTCCAAGTCTAGTGACAGGACACAATTATTATTGGACAGACAGTCAAATGATGGGTCCAACAAGGGCAAGGTGAAATTTATTACAACTTATGGTTCCAATACCTTTCACATTAAAAGTACTATTTCTAAGTTCTGGCATGTTTCAAAATCTGATCCTTTTTTCACACAGGTTATTGATGAGGAGTGTAGTTTTGGGTACCGGAAAGGTAAATCTTTAGGGCAGCATTTTTCTACTTTTAAAAAAGGTCCAACAGTATCTTTTTCAAATGGTATAGAGGGCAATACTTATTGTGGCTTTTGTAAATATTGTAATCTGATGTCTAAGACTAAATCTTTCATATCAGTTAACACCAGGAGGGTTTATGATATTAAACATTTGATTAAATGTACCAGCACATGGGTGGTTTACATGGCTATATGCCAATGTGGGGCATTTTATGTAGGCCAAACTTCATGTGCTCTGAAACAGCGCATAGCCCTTCACATAAGTGACATTAAGTGTCAACATGTCCGTATTGCTTTATACAAACATAAGCTAGTTCATGCCACAGCTCATTTTGTGTTTGTTGGAACTGATATGGTTCAAATACAGGGTGTTAATGATATGGTTAAACATAAAATATTAACACAAAAAGAACGACATTGGATAGTCAATTTAGGAGCTCTTTTTAAACTAGACCTGAATGACCAATGGTAATTTTGAAGGTTGGGAGATAGATTAGTGTACATGTGTTTATTTAAATCCAGTTTTGGTATAATAATTTATATTAACACAGGGCATTTAATATTATCATGTAGGTAGGTAATATATTAACATTATAATAAACATTGATCAAGAAAGTGTTTCAATTTTTGATATTTATAGTTGGGTGCTTGTAACTTTAAATATGTTGTTCAACATGTTTTGAAATGGTGTATAAATATTAGGTCCACTGACAATACAGTCACACACTGATGATGCCTCAGGGTGAAACCGGTCACTGGTCTGTGTTTCTGCAGACTGTGCTGCAATAAACTTGCTTAATGAAGCTGTCTTAGTATATTTTATTTGAGCGCTGGAGTTACAGTTGGTGTTTTGTAAATATATATATATATATATATATATATATATATATATATAGATAGATATATTTATATATGTGAATATATATATACATCTGTGTGTCCGTTGACCAATACATTTCCCGCTTATACGCACTTACACATGCGTATTAGGTTTTATATATGCTTCACCAGCATACTATTGCCTTAGTCATTATGACACCGACACATCACTCCGGTTATCTTGTAATCGGTATTTAGCACATTTTACAGTGGACAGATGTCGCAAAATGTTCATGTGCAGATTACGGATGGTAATTGGGATGTGATACAGTATCATTTGACCTGTTCCTCGTCTGCACAGCCTATTATTCCAGCTACTGTCTTTGTTTGTCTGTGCACATTCATATTATTTATGTCAATAAAGGGAGTACATGTGTTACAGAGAATGTACTTCAACATATTGTTGTCTGCATGTGCCTATGCATATATACCTATTATGTATTAGCTGACCTACATGGGGCGGTCCATTGGAAATGACCCAACCAACCCTGGCACTACTGGATCCATAATTGCGTACCCATAGTTCCTATATATATATATTTAATGTCTTGGACCTCTCCTTTTCACAATTTTCATTAATGATCTAAAAACTTCCCTTCCACAAACTACATGCATACAATATGCTGACGATTCATCTCTGGTATGTGCCGCATCCTCCCCTGCTGAATTACAGGCTAACACACAACCTGTCTTTACTTTAGTGGAAAACTGGTTCCATCAACGTTGTCTCCTCCTGAACCCTAAAAAAAACGAAATTACTGCTATTTACTCCCACACAGAAATCCCCCTCTATCAATCTCACAGTAAAATCAAACAATGGCACAGTAATAGCCCCTGAAACCACCACCAAACTCCTCGGTGTATTAATAGATAACCATCTCACCTTTGACTCACATATTAACGCTAGTATTAAATCAGTAAATAGAAAACTTGGATTCCTCTACAGAATCAGACCATTTCTTACAGTCAGCAAAGATCTCTATTTCCCAAACCCACCTTATTTCCACCCTACTCTATGCCTCACCTATATATACCAACCTATCCAAAACTAATCTAAATAAACTAGCAACCACCTACAACAACATAGCTAAATTTGCCACTGGTACCCCCTTCCGTACTCACCACTGCCTTAACCTTAGACATCTCGGATGGCTGGAAGTACAAAACCAACTAGTTTACCAGCAACTTATTTTTATTCACAAGATTTTACATCATCCTTCAAACACTCCCATACTATGTAACCTAGTAAATTCTTATAAAAACCTTCCTACCCTAAGATCAGCTAAAAAACTACAAGTCGCCACTACCATATCCTTTAACAAAGCTGGAGACTGCCTATTCTCAAATGCAGCTGGCAATTCCTGGAACAAACTTCCTACTGAGATCACACCCCTTCCTTCCACCAATCTTTTCAAGAATCAGCTGAAAAACTTCATTAAAACCAAATGGCTTTGCCCTGCTCTCAGCCTGACTGATACTTATTTCTCCTCTTTCTACTCTAACACTCAAACTGGATTTCTTTTGCTGAAACTCCTCTACCTTCTATATATGGCATGTTTAATACTTCTTGCTCTCTTTTTTGTATCTCCCCACTATGCTATTTTTATTTTGTACTTTTTTTGCTTACTGAAACTGAACTAGAACTATTTTTTTTTCTTTTTTTTGGCTGTCAAAAAAAATATATATATTTTTGCTGGCAATCAATTGTTTACTCATGTAATTATTCTCGTATTTAACTTTTTTCCTTGGGGAATATACAATTATTTTTTTTTTTGTAATTGCTATTTTTTGCGGATTATTTGTATAAATGTTTCTTTTTTCTGTCTTTGTTATTGTCTCGGAGCTTTTCTCCTTGGGCCTCTACTGAAAATGGACATATATCCAGTTAGACTAGCCCGGTCAACAAATGTAAAATAAAATAAAATAAATAAAATAAATATATATCTATACACACACACAGACATATATCTATATACATATATACATATATATATATATATATATATATATATATATATATATATGTGTGTGTGTGTGTGTGTGTGTGTGTGTGTGTGTGTGTGTGTATATATATATATATATATATATATATATATATATATATATATGTGTGTGTGTGTGTGTGTGTGTGTATATAAATTACATCTGTACATAAAAACATACATTTCCTGTGTTGGGAGCTGCTTACACCCACGCAGGTGCACTCGCCTATGCTGACTGTGAGTTACATATGTTTACTGCTGCATATTTGTGCTTACGTGTGCCTTATTCATTATGACAGTACCACTTTGATTGAAGGAATCCGGTTAATGGCAACATGCAAAACACACATTCACATTTACATGTTTAAATGTTTATAAAAAACAGTGTTTCACTGCTGTCCTTCAAGAGAAAAAACTTCAATAGTCACCAATATATGAACGTTCTCATGAAACAATCCTCAAAAATAAGCAACCAGGTAAATTCCTTCAAGACTCAGCAAATATTACTTCCATAAATCAGTATTGAATGCCACAGCAAATAAAACAGTGGTTTATTCAGTTACAAAAGACATTAGCGCTTTCACGGACATACAACTTCCGCGTCATCAGACGTTATCCAAACATTCAAACAAGCCCTATTTATATGTCACATCCCATATACATCATCGTAAAACACTTAATAAAAATCATTAAAGACACAGAAACACAAAAATAATTATGAAAGTGATACTAAATATGACTAATAAAACTAGTAAAATAATTACTATAAAAACAGATGAAAATCATATAAGTGAACCTCAGTCCTTCTGTAAAATTATCACGACCAGTATCAAGTATATGTATATGTTACTTAAATGGTCTAGCTTTGAGTATGGGTTTAAGAGGCACACATTCATTTAAACATCTACCCCTATGTGCTGCCAAACGAAGTATCCACTTTATTTCTGCCTGTTCAGTTAGATTGGTGATATCACCCCTCCTAACACCAACCTGCTGAACATGTAATACTTGAAAAGCAAATGTGTGTTCTTTACCCTTAGAGAGTGTATATTTTGCCAAAGCACTGTAATCTTGTTCTCTGGCAAGACAATATAAATGATCACGTATACGCTCCCTGAGCGTTCTGTTTGTCCTGCCCACATAAAAATTAAAACATATCTGGCAATAAGCCACATAACATTTCTAGTGCTGCAGTTAGAACTACAGCGAATTTCCCACAATTTACCTGTGTTGGGATTTCTAAAATATCTAGACTCATCAATAGTCTGGCACTGTGGACAGGAGCCACACTTCCTCGTACCATAATCTAAACCTGTCAAAACTGTATCATTTGAATGGCTTAAATTCAAAAAGCACAGCTGCTGTTTAAGATTCTTCATGTTCTTATAAGTGTAGGTTGGACAATTCCCCACAATAGCTTTAGTACTGTCATCAACTAAAAGCATATTCCAATTGTTCAATATTGCTTGTTGAACTACAGAAATGTTCTTACTGTAGGGTAATATGACTGACAATTTAGGTTCAGAGTTCGTCCTATTAATAACAAAATTGCCCCTTTCAGAATAATGTGGTTTGCCCCTAGTATGTCTTAATTTATCAGTTATAGAATGAATAACATTCAACTCTTCTACTTGATAGCCTCTATTCAAAAAACTATCTTTTAAAGTAGTTAGTTCTGTCTTGAACAAACCATCTTCAGAACAAAGTCTCGACATTCTCAAAGCTTGACCTTTAACAATGTTGTTAAAAACTCTAGGATCATGCATGCTATCTCTATAGAGAAAAGCAAGTCTATAATATGATTTTCTAAAGACCCTAGTTAAATACTTATGTTGGTGTCGATAAATGGTCACATCTAAGTAATTTTTCTCAAATTCTGAAGATTCCATAGTAAACCTTAGAAAACCATCTAGGTTGTTAACATATTGCAAAAAGCTTGCCAAAAGGGGGCCAGTCCCCTGCCATAAAAGAAAGAGATCATCAACAAAACGTCCATAAAAGACGATGTTAGGGTGGACTTGTAGTTGTTATGGATAAGACGTTCTATTTGCAATCAATGTTGGATATGTTACATACTGAGGCATTTGAGCCTATATCCTTTGAAAATGTAGATAGGATGGTGACTAGCGTCTATAATATGCTACTTGAGTGTAAGTCATTAGGTTTGTTGACCATTGACTTATTTAATTATCTATATGTAGAGTATCCACTAATACCTAGAATTAATGGATTACCTAAAATACATAAAAATTCACAGTTACCACCATTTAGACCGATAGTAGCAGGTTCAGGTTGGCTTTCTGAGCCGTTATCCATTTTCCTTGACCATAAACTCAAAACAGTTTTGGCTCATTATGATTATGTCCTAAAAGACACTGGACAATTTTTAAGAGAGTTGTATGATTTCACCGCACAATTGGAAAGTTTGGACAGCATTCAATTAGTTACCATGGATGTTGTCTCTCTTTTTACCTGTATACCCAATAGAGAGGGCATAGTGATGGTCAGGAAGTTATTAGTTGAATTTATGACTGCAACTGAAGCAGATTTTATCTGTCTTCTTTTGGAGTCTGTACTTGATAACAATGTTTTTCTATTCCAGGACAATTGCTATAAGCAAACACGAGGTGTAGCCATGGGGACCAGTTGCGCCAATTCCTATGCCAATCTGGTTATGGTGGCATGGGAGAGGGAGATCATTTTAGAACATCCTAACATCGTCTTTTATGGACGTTTTGTTGATAATCTCTTTCTTTTATGGCGGGGGACTGGCCCCCTTTTGGCAAGCTTTTTGCAATATGTTAACAACCTAGATGGTTTTCTAAGGTTTACTATGGAATCTTCAGAATTTGAGATAAATTACTTAGATGTGACCATTTATCGACACCAACATAAGTATTTAACTAGGGTCTTTAGAAAATCATGTTATAGACCTGCTTTTCTTATAGAGATAGCATGCATGATCCTAGAGTGTTTAACAACATTGTTAAAGGTCAAGCTTTGAGAATGTCGAGGCTTTGTTCTGAAGATGGTTTGTTCAAGACAGAACTAATTACTTTAAAAGATAGTTTTTTGAATAGAGGCTATCAAGTAGAAGAGTTGAATGTTATTCATTCTATAACTGATAAATTAAGACATACTAGGGGCAAACCACATTATTCTGAAAGGGGCAATTTTGTTATTAATAGGACGAACTCTGAACCTAAATTGTCAGTCATATTACCCTACAGTAAGAACATTTCTGTAGTTCAACAAGCAATATTGAACAATTGGAATATGCTTTTAGTTGATGACAGTACTAAAGCTATTGTGGGGAATTGTCCAACCTACACTTATAAGAACATGAAGAATCTTAAACAGCAGCTGTGCTTTTTGAATTTAAGCCATTCAAATGATACAGTTTTGACAGGTTTAGATTATGGTACGAGGAAGTGTGGCTCCTGTCCACAGTGCCAGACTATTGATGAGTCTAGATATTTTAGAAATCCCAACACAGGTAAATTGTGGGAAATTTGCTGTAGTTCTAACTGCAGCACTAGAAATGTTGTTTATGTGGCTTATTGCCAGATATGTTTTAATTTTTATGTGGGCAAGACAAACAGAACACTCAGGGAGCGTATACGTGATCATTTATATTGTCTTGCCAGAGAACAAGATTACAGTGCTTTGGCAAAACATACACTCTCTAAGGGTAAAGAACATACATTTGCTTTTCAAGTATTACATGTTCAGCAGGTTGGTGTTAGGAGGGGTGATATCACCAATCTAACTGAACAGGCAGAAATAAAGTGGATACTTCGTTTGGCAGCACATAGGGGTAGAGGTTTAAATGAATGTGTGCCTCTTAAACCCATACTCAAAGCTAGACCATTTAAGTAACATATACATATACTTGATACTGGTCGTGATAATTTTACAGAAGGACTGAGGTTCACTTATATGATTTTCATCTGTTTTTATATTAATTATTTTACTAGTTTTATTAGTCATATTTAGTATCACTTTCATAATTATTTTTGTGTTTCTGTGTCTTTAATGATTTTTATTAAGTGTTTTACGATGATGTATATGGGATGTGACATATAAATAGGGCTTGTTTGAATGTTTGGATAACGTCTGATGAAGCGGAAGTTGTATGTCCGTGAAAGCACTAACGTCTTTTGTAACTGAATAAACCACTGTCTTATTTGCTGTGGCGTTCAATACTGATTTATGGAAGTAATATTTGCTTAGTCTTGAAGGAATTTACCTGGTTGCTTATTTTTGAGGATTGTTTCATGAGAACGTTCATATATTGGTGACTATTGGTGACTATTGAAGTTTTTTCTCTTGAAGGACAGCAGTGAAACGCTGTTTTTTATTACGTATTTTTGAAAAGTTTTTTGACATACGCTGTTTCTATCACGTATTTGGGTTATTCATTTTAATTGGCGTTCTGTACTTGGGATATTTTCTATCATGTTTAAATGTTGGCTTTACAGCACAGCGACATTCATTCCACAAGGAAAATGATATGTGCTATAGTCAAACTTGAACCGGGAGTGCCTTTATGTTAGGCAGATGCTCCAACCACTACACTATTAGTGTTCTGCTTCATTTATATGTATACACATGGTTCATAGTTACCCGAACACATGCCTCAACACTTCACTTACACAGCAGGCATCCATTCTCCTGCTGGGAAAACTGCAGTACTACACATGCGCCATTCCCTATTCCCTACTTCTCTGGACCCGTGCTGCATGTTTACTCACTCCGAGGATATTCAGAACTCCAAAGCTTATAGTCCTGGCACATACATGTGTTTGATTGTCAGGGTGTTCATGTGGTCATCCGGGTTTAGGCTTGTCCAAATGGAGACCAGAACATCCCTGTATTTATTTGAAAGTCAGAATTAGCACGTGGACAGAGTTAGTCCCAATGTTACAATTCTACCTGGGTTTGCCCACCTCTGACCAGCTTGATATGTCTGCACTACATATTACGGGGTGGGGGCTGTTCCGCTGGTGTTTTCTTTCACATTCGTTACAACTGCTTTATTGTGACCATGTTCATTTATATATATATATATATATATATATATATATATATATATATATATATATATATATATCTGTCTGTATGTACACATACATATACACATGCATACCTATTTACATTTCCCATACTGTGAATGTCTGCCACGCATCCCCTCTGGCTTTACCTCCCTATATCCGATGGACATTATTCTGGCCATCACATAGCATTAGCGGCCCTTGCATGGCTTGGACCCAGAAACAAACACACCTTAGTCACCGGTTTGACCACTACACCATCGTTGGTACATTCCACATGGATGGTAGCTAGGATATATGACTTCACTACAGGTATTCAACAGTACTGGCAACAAATGTGACAGTTGGCTGATGTACATATGTGTACGGACCTCTCAACCACTCAGGGACTAATTTCAACAGTAACAGGGACAAGGCAAGGACAAATCAGGGACAATCATGGACACTTTTAAAATATTAGTACTATTAACTTGAAACGTTGACAGAATCAGAGCATATGTATTAATACTTATTTTCTGAAGTAAAAGACGTCTATTACTCTTAATTATTGTCATTATTCATTCAGTGTAATTCACCACCTTTCCTCCAAAGGTCACTGGTTTTAGGGGGGATTAAGAGGCTGACCAGTTATTGTGCGAATGCTGTGACCATTGGTAGGGTTGCCCCCTTTTCATATGGCCAGGATGGGATATATTTGGGACACACCAGGTTTTTCAGGGCAACACATACCCATGGTCAGTACAACAGAGAGTGCTTTTGTTTTATGCCTAAATGTAAGCTTACTGTTGTAGCAGTTTAGCTGCTTCTTCTGTTTCGTTTACTTGCTTATTCTGTTTCTTGTAACATGTAGGTATTTTACATATGGAAATAACTATTGTATGTGACTATTACATAAGATGTGGGACATAATTATGTCCTACTATCGCAGGATATTTTACATTTATAATGGTTTTGGTATGGACACAACTGCCCAGAGGGGGACTGTCCCTCACAATGTGGGACAGGTGGTAACCCTGACCATTGGGCTAAACTTAGCTACTGGTGGCGCACTAACATGATGCGTTTAGCTTCCACTTGGCATAACTATCGACAATGCAACAGAATACGGGCACGGGGTTTAAAATATCATTTGTTCAAGGGATGGGGACTCAATATTCAGCTACGTGCATTTATGTTTGCTTCTTATTTTTGTGTTCACAAAACTGTCTTGCATGCTTTGCATATGTTTCAGTATCCACGGACACTGACAGGTGTGATTACTATTAGAGGCAGGCTGTACTATTCAGCATTTTAGGTTGCACGTAAACAGCCGACATGTCTACGCCTCTATGCGGCACTTGGACACGCCCCATGCACTCGCACACATTTCTTATGCACGTGGATGTGGCGGCAGCATGCCTTCATTAATATGCATATGACGCTACTGTGCCATCTCTATGCCACACAGTCGGTGCAAGCCTAACGCCGTTCTTGCGCCGAGCTTCATGAATCCCGTAGATAATGTTTCACAAGTTACTTTTCTTCAAATTGTATTTGTAATGACTGCATGCAAAGTGTTTTTTTAACTACTGTCTGTTTTAGCTTATAGACTCAGTCAAAAAGATTTAAAAACCTCTCTGTCAGATATCACAGAATTATTGTCTCTGTTAATGTCCATCCCTAATTCCAATAAGGTGTGTTAAATCACCTAGGAAATTTGTTGTTTGTATGTTCTGAGCTAAATCTTAGAGAATCCTCCATTGGCAGGTTCCAAAGCTATCTAACATGTTGACAGCAGGCAGTTAAAGGGCAGCAGAAACTCTCCCCCTTACTGCCAGTTACACTAGGAGTTCCCCAAGGCTCCATTCTTGGACCACTACTGTTCTCTGTTTTCCCAACAATCTCCATACTTCTACACTATATGCTTCAGTCATCTAATATGCAGATGACTCTACACTCATATGTGCTGCTTCTTCCATTCAAGAACTCCATTCACAAAAACAAGCCCCCTTTCTTTCTGTCAAAGCATGGCTTACTAATTCACAACTAATGCTGAACCCTAATAAAACTAAACTACTGCTCTTGCAGCCTACAGGAAAAGCATCACCCACTCTCACATTTAATATCCAGTTCAAAAATCAAATTATTATCTCCCGTCACTCATACCAAACTACTAGGAGTAGAGATTGATTGTAACATAAAATTTGATATCCATATCTCCCTTACCATAAAGAATGTTCTCAAAAAACTGTGTGTTTTATATGGAAATAAACAATTTCTCACAAAAATCACAAAGACCACAATTGCACAAACACAGCTCATCTCAACACTTCTCTATTCTTCTACACTCCTCACTAATATCAGAAAGACTGACTTAGCAAAACTAGAGTCCTGGTACAACAAAATTGCCAGGTTCACAACCAATTCCCCATACAGGTCACATCACTGCCTTGCCCTAAAACAACTTAACTGGCTGAACTACATCAGCTCCTCCTGTACAACCAATTTACACTAGCCCATAAGATTCTATACCACCCCGAGAAAACCCCAGCTCTACAAAATGTACTACATCCTTACACCAGTAATAGGGTTGCATGCTCCACTAATAAACTCCTACTTGATATAACAAAAGGCAATTATACAACTGGGGCATCCCTCTTCTCAAATTGCATAGCTAAAAATGTAATACTATGCCCTGCTAAATATCAACTACATCCTCCTTAGCACAATTTAAAAAAATACTAACATCTCACCTAGCTGATGCATGGCTCTGTTCTTGTGCAAGTCCTGACTAGTCCACTACATACCCCTCTTCTCCAGAGCTCAAGTGAAATCTTAGCACCCACTCTATGAATTGTTTTTCACTCTCGGTCTCCTCTACTAGTATTCACATCATCAAGGTGACATTGGTCCCTTGTGTGAATAAACAATCTTCATCTAATGCCTCTAGACTGATTCTCTCACTCATGCTATAATGGAACGGTTCTACATCTTGTTGTCACTTGTAAAGTATATATTTTTACTTCTCTCATAAACTTGATAAGTATGTACTACTCAAAATTTCCTACTTTTCTGCATCACAATGCTTTCACCAGAATTGTAAAATGGTAAGTACTAGCATTTGTGTGTTTTTTCAAGAACTATAAACTATATGTATTTGGATTTGTGTATAATTCTTATACTGTATATCCTTCAATATAATGTATATGGTTGTGTTATTGTGCTAAGTACTGTTTCAAAAATGTGGAGGTGTTTTCCGTGGGCGTCCACTGAAAAAGGACCTGTGTCCAGTCAGACTTTCCTGGTAACCAAATGTAAAATAAATAAATAAATAAATAAATATAATTAGCACAGAAATCTAGGAGTGCTTTCACCTCTGTCTCTTTGTATTAGTAGATTTTGCATGGCAGTTTTCAAGCTTCCTCCAAACTCAATTTATATGCTGGCTTCACTGTTACTTGCATTCCTGTCGAGTATATGTTAGTGTTGTTACATTCCTGTCGAGTATATGTTAGTGTTGTTACATTCCTGTCGAGTATATGTTAGTGTTGTTACATTCCTGTCGAGTATATGTTAGTGTTGTGCACTTATTTACCTCTTTGTCATATCCTGTGGGACATGCTGTTCATACTGAAGGAGCATGATTCCAGTTCCTGTTCCAGGCATCATCTTCGTTCTACAATGATGCCAGTACCACCTTTTCAGTTTATCCTGTACGCCAACAAATGCAGTTTCAATGAGTAGCATATTGTCATATGTTTGCAACTGTGGTTCACAGAAAACTGTTCTGTTTGCATTATATGGGATTTGGATACACTGCAGCATTTTTCTCCTTCCATCACTGTTGTGAGACAGTGGAGCAGGTATTTGTAGGAAACTGGTGTGTAGGGGCAAGTCCCCCATGTTAAAATGCACAGGGCTTGTCTCCCTGCCATTATTTTTAATATTATTATAAAGTAATTTCAAACCACATTTAGAAATGTAGAAAAATCAGCGTAACATAACTTATGGTATGATTAATTTAGTGCAATATAGAGGACTCATCTCCTTTTTAACATTTTCCTTCCCTGAATAATATATCACATTCAACCATCCTTTTTTCCTTCAAAGAGCTTAGATACCATCATGATTTCAGAAAAATAATTTTACTGAGCTATCACAGCATTTACCTGTACCACTATGTGTCTTTCCTTACACATGCTATGATTTCTGTTAATTTGTTGAAAATCTGTGTAATTTAGCCAGTAAAGGACAGAACAGTTACAAAAAAGCATTTGATGTTAATGTAAACTGGAAACATTTTGTCAAAATTATTCATGTGTTCAGAGTTTCTGGTGAAAAATATCCTTCTGGTCTAACAGCTCTGGGTTTGACATGGCCTTGTATGTTAAGCAGAGATCGGCTCTGAGTAGATGATATGTGACAGAGTATAGGTGGAGTTTTTTTAGACGGTCAGCATAGGGTATCTGCTTTAGTCCTGTGATTTTTTTAGTGAGGTATTTCTGCAGCCTTTCTAGTTGTTGCAGATGTCTTGAGAGGTACATACCACATGGGGCATTGTATTATATAATGGGTCTAATGAGGGATGAGTACAGTGGGACAATGACATCTTTTTTTCTGGATGAAAAGCCCTTAGTAATGAGGTGTGCTACATAGAAGGATTTCCTGACCATTGTGGTGATGTGGTTCTCAAAGGTGATACCACTGTACACCTGTGTCCCTAAATCTCTTATCACACTTTTGGTGTTTAGTGTACTGCCACCTATGTGGTGATTCACGGGTACATGGTTTTTCCCCAAAGGGGATAACTATGCATTTCTTGGCATTGAGCTTGAGCCCATGGCTCTGGCACCAAGCATCTGTTTCTGTAAGGCCCTTCTGTAGAATATCCACATCATTTGGAGATTCAGTAATGGCTCCCAGTTTTCAGTCATCTGCAAACTTTGTTAGCCAGAGTCCCTTAGTGTTGGCCTGTACTTCAGAGAAGTAGAAGCCAAACAAGAGCGGTCCCAGGACTGAACATTGAGGTACTCTACTTGTCACTTGTCTGGAGCTGGATTTAGAGTTGGCTACTTTTGCAGTGTGGGTTCTGTCAGTAAGCCAGTTGGCAACCCATCAAATGATGTAGGGATTAATGCCCAGCTTAGTAAGTTTATCTATGATTCCAGAGTGGGGGATGGTGTCGAAGGCCTTGGCGAGGTCCAGATAGGCTGTGTGGACCACCTTACCCTTGTCCATGGCTCTGGAGACTGATTTGAAGAAGTCAATCAGGTTCAGGAGACAAGATTGGCCCTTCACAAACCCAAACTGCATGGGGTCCAGTGTTTGAAGGTTGCCAATGTCTTTGCTTATAAGCTCCATGATAATACATTCCATGGCCTTGCAGATGAGGCTCATCAGACTGATGGGGTGGCGGTTCACTGGATCCAAGGTGGATTGCCCCTTGTGGAGTTGGATAGCTGTAGCTGTGCACCACTCAGAGGGCACGAAGCCTGAGATAAGGCTATGATTAAACATGACACTTAGGTGAGGTGCCAGTTCATTTTGTAGTTCATGTAGTACACAGCCTGGGATATCATCTGGTCTTATTAATGCTGTATTCTTAGCTTTGGAGAGTGCGTTTTTTTACTTGTGTGGCCGTGGAATTTTATTTTTAATATTATTTTAAAGTAATTTTAAATCACATTTTGAAATGTAGAACAATCAATGTAACATAACACATGGTATGATTAATTTAGTGCAATATAGAGGAATCATCTCCTTTTTCACATCTTCCTTCCCTGAATAATATATCACATTCAACCATCCTTTTTTACTTCAAAGGGCTTAGATACCATCATGATTTCAGAAAAATAATTTCACTGAACTATCACAGCATTTACCTGTACCACTATGTGTCTTTCCTTACACATGCTATGATTTCTGTTAATTCGTTGAAAATCTGTGTAATTTGGCCAGTAAAGGCCAGAAAAGTTACAAAAAAGTATTTGATGTTAATGTAAACTGGAAATGTTTTGTCAAAATTATTCATGTGTTCAGAGTTTCTGGTGAAAAAAATCATTCTGCATGCCAAATATTAAACATTAAAATGTTTGAATGTTATGGGTGCTCACAAAAAATCTAGATTATTTCATTCAAGCAAACTGCAGTAACACTGATGTATACATTGGGGGGGGGGGTTAAGCATTAAAATTAGGTGTACACTACCCCCGGGATTCAGTAAGATTCCGTGCAGGAATAGCTTATTCCTGCATGGAAATGACCATTTAAGAGCAGTACGGCACGTACCATGCATAGCTATGAAGGCACACTGCCTCTGCTCCTAAATGGACATGGAGCATGGACGAGTGTAGGGGGTGTGTCTGAGAGCACAGCTCTCACAATATACATGCCCCTGCAGTCAAGAATTGCCGTTTGGCAATTACAATGAGCGAGAACACACATGGGGGGTTGCATACCTCTCAATTGCAGAGATCTTCTCAGAATGTCCGGATTTTTGGCTCATAATTTTGGCCTGTTCCTCTTTTGTCCTGGCAAATCACTGGGATGATTTCAGGATTGAAGTTGGTAAATAATGATATAAATTTGAGTTTCAGTCTTTAAATTCTTCAGAATTTTTTATATTAAAACAAATCCTGTTCCTCTAGCAATTTTCTTAAGTTTATAAGAGCAATATTTAAAATATGCCGCTATTTGTACCTCAGTTTGTCAAGCTTTGTCCAGATATTTTGCATTAATAGGTTGAGATGTATGGGGGGGTTGCCACCTCTTCAAATGCCCAATGTTAGTGTACAAACATGTCATGTTGCAGGAGAAAACACACCCACAGCCATTGCAAAGGTCAAAGCCCCACTTCCCAGGAAAACCCTACACTCATAGAAACTGAAACATGCTAGGATGTCTGTCAAATGTGCAGATGCACTCAGAAATCCACAGAAAAAAGTGAAACCTATCCCTTCCTAGAGAAAATAAAACCAGCAATTTTTTTTATCAAACAGCTTAAATTTAACCATGGCAGCGCGGGTTTGCCCATTGCTTAGCTACACATACTGTAGCTTAAATAGCACAAGAAAGTAAATAAGATACATTCGGTTGAAGCTGTAGTGCAATAGTGTAGTGGTCAGAGCATTTGCTTTGTGAGCAGTCATTCTTGATTTGATCCTCACTGTAGTAAATTCCATTTTCCATGTGAAAGCAATTTATGAATATTTTTTGCTGCATAACCTCCTAAATAACATATATTTGTGAACTTGAGTACTGCATTAAGTGCAGAAGTGAGGTGTCATTGTAATAATGTGGTAAAATCCACAGATAAACACAAGTGCCCCATACAGTATATGTACACATGAATCAGGGATACTAAACAATGTTATAATGTGTAATGAATGATAAAGCCATACCATACAGCAAATAGTGTAAAAAAATGCATAAAGTGCCCAAATGTACCACTTTCACAAGACCCATGTTTAATTTCTTTCTAAATTAGTGTGGGTGTAAGTGGGAGTAAGCACATTTAAGCATCAGTAAGTGGGTTTAAACCTGTTTGCATGAGGGTAAGCAATGCCTACACAGGTTAAGCAATTTAGAGGCTAACTGACTGTAAAAATATTTAACCGGAAGTTAGCATCGCTTGCCATCATGTAAACCCATGCAAATCCGCCTACAACTGCTTAAAAGTGCCTTAATCACTCTGTATCCAACAGCCCCTGTTCTGCCCAGCAACAAAATAAACAGCCCTTGAACCCAGAAACCTGTACACTATAGTCACAGCACCTAACCAGTAAGCCATCACAGCTGTACATGAAACTGAGGTATACCCAAACAGATCCTCACTATAGCAAAATCACAATTTACATATGAAAGGAATCTATAAACGGTTTTATATTGTATAACCTACTAAATAACATATATATGTGAACTGGAGTACCGCATTAAGTCCAGATGTGAGGTGTCATTGTAATAAAGTGGTGAAATCCACCAATAAACACAAGTACCCCATACCGTGTATGTACACATGACTCATGAATACTAAACAAATATATAACATGTTGTTGTTGTGTCTTTCGGCTTTTCCTGGTTAGGGGTCACCACAGCAGAACTCCAGTCCACTAATGATTGGCAGTAGATATTTACATACCGAGTTGCCATCTCTGATGCTCAACCTTCAACGAAGGTACGCCCATTCACGCATGTCTCCACATAGAAGACGCTCTAGCTGAGAATCGAACAAGACAGCATCTTACTGTGAGGCGACAACGCTACCATATAACATGTAATAAATGATAAATCAATGCCAAACAGCAAATAGTGTGCAAATTTAAAAACAAGCAATGCTAAGCATTGCACACCTCTGCTTACCAGGTGTAAGCAATGGGTAGCCCAGCTAAAATGATTTGCCCATTGGTATGCCCCTTTAAGCAATGCCAATCTTAGCTACGCAGGTTTGCCCATAGCTTAGCATTTTCAAAACCATCCAATCACAACAAAGTGTGGGAAATCAGCCCTATTTAAACCCCACAGGCGGGAATATATCTCATAACTGGTTGCAGCTTCCTCCTTTAGGCACAATGGCTGGTGTTGGGGAAGGATTGTGCTTCCGAGCGCAGTGCTGGGGCATCCAGGAGTCCAAGGTCATGGCAGGATTCCTGGTAAAAGATCATGAAGAGAGACTGCTGCAGGGCCAGTACCAGGGTTCCCATTATAAAGCGGAAGCCTGAGACTGTCTCGCCAGTGACCTCACCAGTGCCACTGGCATCCCTCAAACTGGTGATCAGGTTAGGCATTACTATGCCGACCTGAAACAGTGGAAGAGGGAGCTCTTGGACCAGTGGATCCAAGAAGCTAGGCAGGGTGATGTCCCAGCAGTGTGTAAGTACTCATTCTTCTAACTGTTTAATAATTGCCAGCTCATGTATGTTATGGATAGGTATGGCTAAATATTCCTCTTATGTCTCCAACAGCAGGAGTGGGCTGTGAATCAGGAAGCCCATGCATGTAAGCTGCAAAGGCTGCATTGCGAGGCAGGTTAGAAATAATCTTGCATGTACTGTCACAAGAAATAAATCTAAAAGTAGTAGAAAGTTAATTGCCAGTATAAAACCTGTATTGTGTATGGGATATACTGAAAAAACAGACAATAGGCAAGAAGAGTCTCATATAGATTGTATGTAAATAAAAGGGTAACAGCCTGGCAATAAAGGTCTAACTCCTGGACTGCTTGTGTTTACTCTGGCATCATATGGTAATGTAGTGTTGCATTCTCTTAATGGTACTGTTATATTAAGCACTGTTACCCACACTATGCTACATAAATAATAAAATGTGTAGGAATGTCTGTATACGACTGTTTAATCACAAGGTCATATTGTACAACTGAGGGAAACATAGACAAAAAACAGTGAACAAGTACACAACAAAGTCCAAATAACACACTCAACTGAGATGTAAACTGTTGTATTTTTAGCACACACAGCCATGGTTCAAATCCTGGGAGTGGTAATAAGCTGGATGCAGAATCATACCACTGAACTGTACAGATTTTGTCAGAAAGTTCAGATAATTGGCTTAAATTTCCTGCCTGTCACCCTGTCCCCCTGGCAAATCAGTGGGATGATCCCAGAAGTTTAGGCAGCAATTAATGACATACAACTGATTGTCAGACATTATAACCATCTGAAATATATCTATAAGAACAAACCTGTCACTCTAGCAACTCACCAAAATGTTAAGAGAGTAATATGCAAAGTATGTCCCATCTCTACCCCCATGTTGTGAAGCTATGACCAGAGTGTGTGCAGTAACAGAGTGAGACGTATGTGCACAGTAATAATAATGTGGAATCAGGTAATATGTGTGGCAACATTCAGGTAGTGTTAACAAACATTCCCTCCACAGGTCTGTCAGATAAGAAAACTGTGCCTGGAAATAAAAGATTGAAATCCTGGACTGGTACTGTTTAGTCTGGTATTTGATGGCATTGTTAGTGTTGCAGTTTCTCTGAATAATAATGTATTACTCATTACTGTCACCCAAACTGTGCTACATAATAAAACTGTCTAGGAATCCCTGTATAAAACTGTTGTAATTACACAGTCAGATTGTAAAACCACGGGAGACTTATAGACAGAAATCAGTGAAGAGACACACAGCAATATCTAAATAGCACTCAACTGTAATGTACACTGTTGTATTTTTAGCAGACGCACCCATGGTTTGAATCCTGGGAGTGGCAGTAAGCTGTATGCAGAATCATACACCTCAACTGTACAGATTTGTTCAGAATGTCCAGATAATTGGCCCATATCCATTGCCTTTTACCCTGTCCCTCTGGCAAATCCGTGTAATGATCTCTGACATTTGGGCAGCTTTTAATGACATATACTGACTGTCAGACCTGTAAATATTCAGAAAATGTATATGAAAACAAACCTGTCATTGTAGCAACTCACCAAAGGTTTATGAGGGCAATTGACAAAATATGTCCCATTTCCACCTGCATGTTGTCAAGCCTTGACCAGAGTGTGTCCAATAAGAGATTGAAAGGTATGTGCATAACATCAACCTGGAATCTGGAAATATGCATAGAAACAGTCAGGTAGTGTTAAACAATTACCTCCACAGGTATACCAGGTAAGAGGTGTATACCACAGATCAAACACAGTTCACGTATATAGCTGTCTACAAACATACCACTGTCCAAACTAAGGCCATAGGGTAGTGTAATAATACCTGTAAGGTACAGATTACAGCAGTGACTAAGAAAGTAATGAGAACTACAGTGATATACAAGTTGTTAATAGGTTCATAGGTTAATAGGTTTATAGGTTGGTACTAGGCTATCAGCCCTAGGGCCTATACAACCCTAGCCATAACAATTCCCTGGCTATTTCTTCCCACACTGTTTACTTCCCTGGACCCCTGTCTAGCAGGGTGACTGACGTGATCCATGGGGTGAATTTCCTTTCTCCCATCCAATTGTCAAAGTTCATTTTAAGGAGGGCCAAAGAGGCACTCTGCTTGACATGCATGGGCAATCTATTCCAGAGTCTGGGGAGTCTCTGGGTCAGGAACCTATCCCTCCACCATGTTTTGTTTATTGTGATGACAAGGTTTAGATCCCTGGAGCATGTGGCTCTGAGGGATTGGGATTTCTTTAAGTGTAGCATGTCCAACAGCTCTGGGTTTGACATGGCCTTGTATGTTAAGCAGAGATTACCTCTGAGTAGACTATATGCGACAGAGTATAGCTGGAGTTTTTTAAGGCGGGTCAGCATAGGGCATCTGCTTTAGGCCTGTGAATCATTTAGTGAGGTATTTCTGCAGCCTTTTCAGTTGTTGCAGATGTCTTGAGAGGTACATACCAAATGGGGCATTGTATTCTATAATGAGTCTAATGAGGGATGAGTACAGTGGGACAATAACCTCCTTTTTTCTGGATGAAAATCCCTTAGTGATGAGGTGTGCCACATAGAAGGATTTCATGACTGTTGTGGTGATGTGGTTATCAAAGGTGAGACCACTGTCCACCTGTTTCCCTAAGTCTCTTATCACACTTTTGGTGTTTAGTGTACTGCCACCTATATGGTAATTCACAGATACATGTTTTTTCCCAAAGGGGATAACTATACATTTCTTGCCACTGAGCTTGAGCCCATGGCTCTGGCACCAAGCATCTGTTTCTGTAAGGCCCTTTTGTAGAATATCCACATCATTTGGGGATTCAATAATGGCTCCCCGTTTGCAGTCATCTGTGAACTTTGTTAGCCAGAGTCCCATAGTGTTGGCCTGTACTTCAGAGAAGTAGATGCCAAACAAGAGCGGTCCCAGGACTGAACCCTGAGGTACTCCACTTGTCACTTGTCTGGAGATGGATTTGGAGTCAGCTACTTTTACAGTGTGGGTTCTATCAGTAAGCCAGTTAGCAACCCATTGGGTGACGTAGGGGATTAATGCCCAGCTTAGTAAGTTTATCTATGATTCCAGAGTGGGGGATGGTGTCAAAGGCCTTGGCAAGGTCTAGATAGGCTGTGTGGACTACCTTACCCTTGTCCATGGCTCTGGAGACTGATTTGAAGAAGTCAATCAGGTTCAGGAGAGAAGATCGGCCCTTCACGAACCCAAACTGGGTGGGGTCCAGTGTTTGAAGGTTGCCAATGTCTTTGTTTATAAGTTTCATGATAATACGCTCCATGACCTTGCAGACAAGGCTTGTCAGACTGATGAGATGGTAGTTTCCATGATCCAAGGTGGATCCCCCCTTGTAGAATGGGATAACTGTAGGTCTGCGCCACTCAGTGGGCACGAAACCTGAGGTGAGGCTATGATTAAACATGACACTTAGGTGAAGTGCCAGTTCATATTGTAGTTCATGTAGTACATAGCCAGGGATGTCATCTGGTCCCATGGATGATGTATTCTTAGCTTTGGAGAGCGCATTTTTTACCTGTGTGGCTGTTATTACTGGAATTTGGCAATCTTCCAGTATTGAGATGGGCCATTTAGGGGGTGAGAGGGGGGTGAAGTTGGCACTGAATCGATTTGCCAGGATATTGGCAATATCCTTGGGATCAGTATATTTAATGCCATTCTGTTTTAGCTCAGAGCAGATCTGAGCATTGCCATTTAGATTCTTGATATATTTATAGAATGCCTTGTGGTTGTCTTTGGAATCTTTGGCAATTTTATTTTCATAACTAGCTTTGGAGGATTTTATGAGGGATCTCAGTTTCTTACTCAGGCTGGTAAGGGAGTATTTTTGCATCCTGGGATTTTCCTCTTTTCTGCAACATTTTCTTCCTTTTATTGTAAAGTTTGTTTATGGCAGGGGACCACCAGATTGACTTTCTTTTTTTTGGATGAGAGCATCTAGGTTCTATTTGGGATGGCACGATTCATGCATGAGTGGATGTGCTCATACAGTGCCTTAGTGTAGGATTCAGCAGTTGAACTTTCAGTTCCTGTCTGCATGGGTGTCATGAAGTTTGCCACTTCTAACTTGAGTAGCATAAAGTTGGCTTTGGAGAAGTTTATTATGGAGGTTTCCTTACTGGGGGGTGGGGGTGGGATGTGGATGTTAAGGGTTATTAGCTTATGGTCAGACTTGACTAACGAGGGGGTGACCATAGGTGTGGAGCATCAATTTTCCATGTTGGTAATGACCACATCTAGGATATTGGTGCCCCTGGTGGGACTATGGATTAGTTGATCCAGGGCGTTGGAATTTATGAATTACAAGAACAGTTGGGCAAAGGTATTGGTACATGAGTAGTTTTCCCAGTTAATAGCAGGGTAGTTAAAATCACCCAGTATTAGGGTGTTTGGTTCTATCTTAATATTTTCCAGTATGTTTAGAAAGGTGTATTGAGAATCTTGGGGTATGGTGGGGACACCCCCCCCACCATATGTGCAATAATAATCTAAATACACGCTTTAGCGTGGCTTTGCACGATTTTGCACATAGCGCAGCATCAGGCAACGCCACTTAATTGGGTTTAAACCATTCTCAGCTCCATAAAGTCTGCTCTTCACTTTTTCCCTTAGAACTGATCTAGTTCTCATAATAAACACCCTATTCCTACTCTAAAGCCTGGCACTTACTCACTAAAGCAATTATATAAGTCAGCACTAAAAAATTAAAAGCACTACACCCTCACAAACTCCCCTTGAGTACCTTGTTCCCCATTGGCCCTTTTTTCAATTATAGAGGAATTACCAATACTATTCTAGCATGTCCAAAGGTCAGTTGTCAATCTCCTCTCCGGTCCAGCTGGTGAGTCTGGGAATTTTGAGACAATGTTACATCTGCCTCATGTACACAGGCAACCCTCTCCTCCTCCCAACAAATTCCAACACATGTGAGAGATGCAACCATATAGCCAAACTGGAGGCTAAGCTCTCTCAACTCAGTACTGGTGTAACCAGTCAGGAGGAGAAGGAAACCACACTCACTACAATTCCAGTCTCACATAGACCTATCACGACAGCAAACCAAACACATAAACACACAAAAACATACTCAGAGGCTCTAAATAAAAATCTGCCTAAGCAACAGAAACCTCCAAAGCAGACACCCAAGCAACCGCTACCCCAAAACAAAAAATTTGCAACACATAGCTCACAAAGCCAGTGTGCTGAACATTCACAGCCCTTAAGGCTAAACAACACACCTGATACACTTGTAATAGGTGACTCTATCGTCAGGCACACTGACGTTCCGCTCACCAGGCTGAACAAGGAGAAGATCATGGTGAGCTGCCTGTCGGGCGCTAGGATCCGCAACATAACACAAGCACTCAGGTCACTCCAAGGCAAGTACAAATATGACTCAGTCATTGTCCATGCTGGTGTGAATGACCTGAGATGTACCTCCCTGGACTACATGAAAAGAGACATAGAGGAGCTCTCTTAGCATGTAGCCCAGGTAGTTCTCGTCTGCATGGATGTCATGAAGATTGTCACTTCTGACTTGAATAGCATGAAGTTGGCTTTGGAGAGGTATTTTATGAGGTTTCCTTAATGGGAGGTGGGGGTGGGATGTGGATGTCAAGGGTGATTAGCTTATTGTCAAACCTGACCAACGAGGGGGTGACCATAGGTTTCGAGCATCGATTTCCCATGTTGGTAATGACCAGGTCTAGGATATAGGAGCCCCTGGTGGGACTATGGGATAGTTGATCCAGGGCATTCGGAATTATGAATTCCAAGAACCACTTGGCAAACATGTTGGTACATGAGTAGTTTTCCCTGTTAATGGCAGGGTAGTTGAAATCACCCAGTATTAGGGTGTTTGGTTGTATCTTAATATTTTCCAGCATGTTTAGAAAGGTGTAGTGAAAATCTTAGGGCATGGTGGGGGATCTGTAGCAAGCTACAGTTTGGATTGCAGTCTTACCTAGTGTTATTTGCACCTGGAGAATATCAGATAAATTGTGTTGGGCAACTAGCCTGGTGTGAATATCCTTGGTGAATATGGACACTCCTCCACCTTTAGCGTTTCGGTCCTGGTTTGGTGGCCGAAAAGTGTGGTAAGAGTTGTAGCCTGGTATTGCAGGGGTGCACTCTGGAGCCTTGAACCAGGTCTCAGTTACTGCACAGATATTGATGTTCTCCATTTTCAGGAGTTCCTCGAGAGAGTACATTTTAAGGTTTAGACTTCTAGCATTGAGTAGCATTACCTTCAGATTTTGCATGCTTGTACCTGCAATGGTGGTGGTTTTGTCCTTTGAACTTTGCCTACAAAAGGCACTATAGGGGTGGCAAGAGCCTTAGCCACTAACTTGAATTCCAGGGGTGACAGGCACAGACCATCTCTGGCTAAGCATCGTGGTCTGTCAATCATGTCATCCCAGGCAGACATATACTGGATCCCCTTTAAATGACACTAGAAGTTTAGCCAATTGTTGAAGTCAATCATTTTGTCCTTGTACTGTGGTATGATTCTGGGTGAAGGCAGGATGCTACACAGGTCTGGGGACATACCTGCCTGGGCCACATAATCCAAGAGCTCTTCCATGTCTCTTTTCATGTACTCCAAGGAGATACATCTCAAGTCATTCACTCCAACATGGATAATGACAGAGTCATATTTGTACCTGTTGTTGAGTGACGAGTGCATGTGGTATATGGTGGATTCTGGCACCCGACAGGCAACTGACTGTAATTTTCTCCTTGTTCAGCCTGATGAGTGGGACATCAGTGTGCCTGATTATAGAGTTACCTGTGACTAAAGTGTTGGGTACATTGTCTTGCTTTAGGGGCTGTTGTTGGGTGGCACACTGGTGTTTTGAGCTATGTGACACTTTGGTTGTGATTGGCATTTGTTTGCGTTTCAGCATCTGAGGTCCTTGCTGCTTGGGCAGGTTAATGTTAAGGGTCTCCACATATGTGGGTTTAGTGCTGCTATGTGTGGGTGTTGGTGGTCTGGGTTTAGAAGGGTTATGTGTTGCTTGAGGTGTAGTGTGGGTGTTAACCTTCTCCTCTTGACTGTCTAGCACAATCTTGGGTGGGGAGAGCTTTGCTTCCAGTTTGGCTATGTAAGTGCATCTCCCACAGGTTGTAGTGCTGGGTGGTAGGAAGTGAGGGTTGTCTGTGTACATGAGGCAATTGCTGCATTGCCCCAGTATTCCCAGATTCACCAGGTGGACAGAAGAAATCTCCGGAAGCTGACCCTTGGACATGCCTGGTTTGGTGCTTTTTTTTTGTAAAATACAAGAGCTGTTTTCCCTTAACTTAGCAAGGTACTATGCAATTATAGGCTGTTTATTGCCTGTGATTAAATTCTCCTTATTAACAAGGAGAGTTGAGTGCTTGTATCAGTTTAAGACTTCCTAGTGCTTTCTAGCAGATTTTAAAGCAAGTGCTAGTCACAGTGATGCTTAAAGGTAAGACGAAAAAAAATGGTTTATCCTAAACACTGCAGTGTGCACTAGAGGAATTAGATGTGAAAGAAAGTAATTTAAGTTTTACCTATCTAAAAAGTTAATTTTATTGGAGAGTCACTATTTTTAAAACAGCAAGATAGATTGAAAGGGGGTGATTACTTTTGTATTCTGATATGATGGAATACAGTAGAATGGCGAATAAATTTAAATAGTTGAAGGGGAGTGATTTCACAAAATGATAATTTTGTGCTTACACAAGCCAGTAAATACAGAGAGGAATATATATATATATATATATATATATATATATATATATATATATATATATATATTTATATGGATCTACCTTAGTAGATCGACATGTTAAAAGAGCGAACACGAATTAACCGATGCCAGAAGATCGCAAGTCACTTTACCGATGCCAGAAGATCGACAAGGCAGAAGACCGACGGAGGAAGACACCGACGCTGAGAACACTGCGATGGGGAAAGGATGTGTAAGTATGTGGTAGTGACGGACGATAGGGTGCGAGTAAGGTAAGTGTGTGATGTTGGTGGTCTGCAGGGGTAGGGGTGGGATAAGTGAGTTAGGGTTAGGGTGCGAGTAAGGTAAGTGTGCAATGTTGGTGGTCTGTAGGGGTAGGGGTGGGATAAGTGAGTTAGGGTTAGGGTGCGAGTAAGGTAAGTGTGCGATGTTGGTGGTCTGTAGGGATAGGGGTGGGATAAGTGAGTTAGGGTTAGGGTGCGGGTTAGGTGAGTGTGCGATAGTGACGGACCTTAGGGTAAGGGTTTGGGTTAGGGTTGTAGATAGTTTTGTATGTATGGGTTAGTGTTTGTTTGTAAGGATTTTGGTGTGCTTGTGTTGTGTGTGTGGGTTTTGGATAGGGGATTTGTTTTGTTTGTTGGTATGATGTGTCGGGTGTATGCGATGTCGTGTTTGTGCACTGTCGATCTTCTGGCGTCGGTGAAGTGACTTGCGATCTTTTGGCGTCGGTTAATTCGTGTTCGCTCTTTTAACATGTCAATCTGCTAAGGTAGATCCATATATATATAAACACAACAAATACATATATGACCAAAGGCACTATTAATGGGGGTGAGGGGGCCCAATTTAAGTACTTCTTGTAATTATTGATATCATCCCCTCCTTCACAGCCAAACAGATCTGCCTTGCAACACAATACCAACATGTAAGTCTCATACCCGGGACGCTAGTCAACATAGCCATATGAAATTAACAGTAATCCATCTCAACTGTACGATGTCAGGATGGTATCAATAGGATATCATGCAGAACAGTCTGTCTACCATAGGGAATGTACAATGTGGAAGCAGTAAACATTCCAATGATAGATATACACACACACATACATGCAGATATATACATGCATATATATATATATATATATATATATATATATATATATATATATATTTATATAGATATAGATATATATGTATATATACACATGGGATCAGTACAAATGCTCGACCACATCTTTCACTGAATCCCAAATTGGTGAGCATACTTGCGTGAAAGTGCTTTTCACTGAAGTAGCACTTTCACGTAAGTATGCTTGTTGTTCCGGTCCTACTATGGTGCTGTAAGGGAAAATTCCCTTTTCCCCATGGTAGTGCGACCTCAGAGTGAAAATATTAAAGTGGGGGAGTGTGGGGGATGCAGGGTGGCTTGCCCCCCCTGCATTCAAGTAGATTGTGTGTTTTTTTGTAACATACTTTAACGAAAGCACTTTTTCGATGAAAGTGCTTTCATTAAAGTGTGTTAGGTGGTTTTGGATTTGTACTTTTGATCTTTCGATCAAAACTCCTTGATGCATACACACATATATACATATATTACTATGCACAGACATGTACAGGAAGATACATATTTAGAGGGTGCACAGCATATTGAACAGCCAGTATTCCTACAGTTGCCACCTTTTAAATGGACAGTGTTTGATTCTCTCATACAAAAGACAATTATTGCATGAAACATATACCCACAGAAAAGTCAAAGGATATGACACCATACACAGGTTTGCATACATAAGAAATGCTTATTTGTACTGTTTCAGTTGTATATACCATTTCATGTAGCTGTTAGGTGTTTGAAATACATGCTAACTGAGTAATGCAACTCTCAAGCAAAACATTTTAAACAGTAATCTGAAAGAATAACATATGTTGCTGTCCAGGCCAAGCCCTTCAAGTAGTACAACAGTAAAGAAACACTGGCCCAGAAGATAAGAATCGATCAACAGTAAGTAATGCAGATGTAGTTCAGCAGCCTCCAATTACACTCGTTACTCAACCCCTGGTGGAAAAGAATTAAGTTGTCACAATGAAGATGTATCTGTTACATAACAATGCTTAATTTAAAAAATCACTATCACACTGACAAACACAACTGTCTGTAAGACAGTAAGCACTAGCACACCAATGTTTTCAAGGTGAAATGTATGAAAATGTACAGTCATATACCTTAAAGTGTGTTACTACTGATATCCCTCACATGTTGCAACAGACTAGGTTATATATGGTGCATGCCACTCCCTCATAGAATGACTTACAGGGGCATATAACAGTGTTACATACACTGACCTCTGGACTGTACAAGGACACACATGTTTTGTCCAGCTGTAGCACACATGTATATGGACCCTACCCCACAATATGTGTGGGGGTCCATAACATCACTGGAATGATGGCAGGAATGCCAACATGACATAATGATAGGCCACTACTTAACAACCTCTTACTGCATGACAAATGGACAATGCCCGGTATATAGGTGGAGGACAGAGGCTGGAACACAGGGCCGTATTTGCAATATTGTTGTTATACAGTGAGAAACTTGCTGGTGTTACAGGGTTGGTTGCAACATACCATTACTCAGGAATATGAAGTCAGAAACACAAATAGATGTAGCCATGTACTGATAGCACTCAACAGACAGAATGCCAGTGATATATCTGAGACAAGACCTGTGTGGTGGACAGACAAAACATAGCAGCCAATCCTCTGGCCATCATGTGGATAGGCCCACAGTTTAGAGCTATGCAGACAGACTGCATTCTATGCTAAACTAGTATGTACACACAAACCCTGTAAAACCAGTGGTATACAATGCATATAACAACACTACTCACACTGTCTGCAGGTCTGGAACCTTATACGGATATGTAGTTGGCCTGGGTCTGCAAGTCCTGCTGTAAGAGGTATTGCTACTTGCTGTATGTAACACTTCTGCCCACATACAGGAAGGATGTCCTCCAAACAAGTAAGGTAAAGGGACAACTCCCACATGATTTAGTAATTTATAGTAGTGGGCTGCCATGACAGTGGTAATTAGAGGTACTACACAGCTGGCCGCATGCAGGTAGCAAGTGGTGGCCACTGATTGGTGCAGAGGCCATCACCTGATCATGTGCATCACATAAAAATTCCATGCTGCAATCTATCCAAAGCAGCTCAATCCATGTAGTGGAGAGAGACAGAGAGAGAGAGAGTGAGAGAGAGAGAGAGAGAGAGATAGAACAAACAAACAAACAAACAAACAAACAAATAAACAACCAGTAAATATAAAGTTATTAAACAACTGAACCTACAAATATCCCAAGTTAACTAAGGGGACACATCAAACTGTATCCAGAATAGATGGCAGTCCTGCAACAGGTATGTGAAACATATGCATGTAATTGAATGTAGTACTTGGTCTATAATAATTGGATAGATGATGTGGAATGATTTATATGTGCCATCAGGAGTTGTTGTAATGATGTCCTGCTGAACAATTGCTATGGACAATAGTGTCTGTCCCTGTGGGCAGTGTGCCATACCTGTCAACTGTGCAGATCAGCACTGAATGACAAGATGTAAACCACATGTTCTGTACCACAAGACATGTATATTAGTGTAGCAAATAGTTGGCGGCAGAAGTAATGCTGTTATGATAGACACATGAGTTTCAGAGCCCACCACTTGCAGGACAGTCATGTTAACATGTAATGTAGCATGCACAAACACCGTAGGTGTGTACTAGGCTTACCTGCAATCTATCTCTATATATACCCCCCTAATGTTAGGCTGTGTCCACATGTGACACCTGTCTGTGTTGTAGCAAGGCAGAGCAGTGCAGCTGTGAAGGAAGGAGAGTTAGACAGTGTGGACCTGATGTTTGAATGCACTATATATATATATATATATATATATATATATATATATATATATATATATATATATATATATATATACATATATATATATATATATATATATATATATATATATATATATATATACATACATGTATGTTTGCAGATATACACATTGGGAACACATTGCCCTTGCTTGTAAAGGTGGGATTAGTATCTTGGGGAAGGATAGTAGGTATATTTGGGGAGGTAGGCTGGGTTGGAAGACAGACAAGTCAGCATACAGGGGCGGTATATGACAAATGTGGTGGGTAAACACCTTGGATGAGGAGTGTTGTTTGGAATGTGGAAGCCCATGAGCCCCCATATGGAAATAATGAGACCAAGGTCCCCACCCATGGGCAGTCACAACAACATCTTCATGGCCCTGAAGGTGCCTGGGCTGGGGGCTGAGCAGGAGGAGCATGCAGACCCTGTGATGGTGTACTGAGGGCCTCAAGGTGGTGTAGTATATCCCCAAGTCTCTGTGGAGCTCCCTATGCACCAGATCCTGGACCTGACTTTGGGTGACAGGATCTTATCTATGTGTGCTCCTGGGTGGGGGGGGGTGAACATCATCCCCTGAGGTGGTTCCACCTGAGGTTAGTGCAGGGCTAGTAGATGATGAGGTCCCAGGGTGGGTCCCAAATGTAATGTGGCCTGGTAACATGGCCAGATGAGGTAGGAGAGGTGGTTCTGCTGGCAACTGTCTTCCCAAACATGCTATTGTGTCACTGTTATAGAACATATGTGGGTAGTAATAGTCCACACATTCCAGGATTATGTCTAACAGCATGCATAGATATCCCCATTAACACAAAACAACAGATGTGCAGCAGTCACAGAGCAAACAGAACGCATGCATATATGGAACCATAGTGGCCCTTGCAATGGGATGCAGGTAACATTGTTCGTAACAGGTCACCAGTGATAGTGTTTCAACATGGAATATGACTACAAACACATTGCACAAATTGTTGTACAATGCGATATATGTTCCAACAGTAGGTCTGCTGTAGACATACCCATCATACCTCTCAACCTGGAAACATCAAAAATCTAGACAAGGACCATGAAAAATAGGTACAAATCTGTACGCTTATTAACATAAAATTTGCATACATAATTATATACCCCCACCCACTCCAATGGAATTGTGGGATACCAACTTTCAAATGCAAACTGAAGAACAGACAACCAGAATATGGCACCAGAGTCCCCCTGCAGCCATTCCAATGTCCCATTACCTGGCTATTTCACCCCATTTACCATAAACACTAATGTGTGCATACTGCTTTACTAATACAATGATTATTTGGATTTTATTTTTACATTTTACAGCCCAATGCACAAACACCAATAGACATCTGCTAAACAAAGCAACACTGTCTTACAATGAAAATAGACTTGGCATTAAAACTTCTCTGCCCTTGAAAGTCACGTTCATTTAAACAGCATTGACATCCACACCACATTCAAATGCATTTGGCCAGTGGTGGATAAAGAGTACCTTGGGGCTGTTTTCACATCATTGACCCCTTGCACATAAAACAAGAAACATACATGTTTTCTTTGATACACCTTCCTGACTTTATTAAATTATATTCCTTGTATAATACAGCACACTTGTTAGACAGAGCACATTTTACATTTATTATTTGAACATTTTTCCAGTAGGCTCTAGGCAATGAAACAAAATGCATGAACCAATAATGACAAAACTCCCCAATTCAGAACATTTCCATCATAAAAATCTACTTCCAGTGTGTCCACACCCACACTATAAATACAATGACAGTAGTGTAAGCCATAGGCATCTTCCACTGCTTCTTGCACTTATTTTCAATTTCAGTTTTTTTTGTGGGGGGGTACAAAAGGCCAAAAACCAGGGACACATTTTAAACATTGCTTGTATATATGATGATACATGTTGCAAACTGGTCATGCAGGCTGTCTAGTAACATGCTACAACACTGAGAGAGTTGCAGGAATGTCTAGCAAGTCAGTGTCTGTCTTGGAGACATGTACCCAAGCATGTTCTGTTGACTGTGGTAGTGCAGTTGAGGTACCCATGGCATGTGGTGTGCACTGATTGCCTGTAAGCAGCCAAGATGGATACCTGACATTTGCACATCTGTACAAGGATAGACAGACATCAGCAAGCCAACTGGCTATGCATTAGGATAAATGTGTTGACAGACAGATGTCTGAAATCTATAGGTATGCATTACTACATGACACCAGCCTTCAATGACATGTCATATACACACAGTAGTCTACAGTTATTATCCACATGTCAGATCAATATCCAGTAGGGAATATTTAATGAGACACAGCTCACACACCAAGAACATGACAGTGAATACTTAGAGTCCATCTTTGCATGCAGGGGTGTTTGGTTCCAGTACTACAATCTGCAATCTACTCTTACTTGGGAAAGCACTGTCAACAGTAGTAATGTAATGATACACAACATGCCAGTGTGACTGCATATAACCTGGGATACAACCTATGTATGTAACACATTCAAAAGGAAAAAGAGTGTTTTACAAGCCAAATATATTCAGGTGTCCCAGACAGTCGACTCACAATCCTTGCTACTGCAATGACAGCACATAGATGCATGTTATGTACATGAAATTAAGTACACTTACTAAAGATGCCATTACCCTGCTGTTTTATCAGACCGGAATTGAGTACTGGTTACCAGGGCTGAGCCATGCTTATCAGGTTTCAGCATTGCTGCAATATAAATGGTAAGCAGATTTGCCACTGGTAAGCAAAGCCTACATGGTGCAAGCACCTGTATGTTTAACTGTACGTTAGCTTACCGTTGCACAAATCCATGCAAACCCACTTTAAGCTGCTTAAAACTGCCTTAACCACTCTGTATCCAACAGCCCTTGTTCTGCCCTGCAGAAAAATAAACAGCCCATGCAGGTCTTGAACCCAGGAACCTGTACACTACAGTCACAGCAGTTAACCAATAAGCCAACACAGCTCTTAAAACAGTCATTGTTTTTTTTTTCCAATATATTTTTCAGTACACATACTGAATAGTATTGAACAACTGCTATGACTTCTACACTTGTGTAGTACTTGTTAGTGATATTACTGTTGAATCACGTATGTTGTTATATCTAAATATACACATATCAGATAAATATGGAGTGATACATCTGGGAAGGTATATACAGCAGTCATGTTTACACATAACAAGGATGTGGATATATATATATATATATATATATATATATATATATATATATATATATATATATATATATATATGTGAGTGTGTGTGTGTGTGTGTGTGTATGTATATATATAAATATATATATATATATATATATATATATATATATATATATATATATATATATATATATATATATAAT